>NC_064811.1:131279613-131457863 GCF_023721935.1 Panthera uncia | reverse complement strand
GCGCTCGGGGACGCTGCGGGTCGCGGGCCGCGCTGCCGTGAGCCGGGGCGGCTGGCCCGCGGGACAGCCGGCTGGCGCGACGGCGGGCCGGCGGGCCGGGAGGAGGGAGAAGGTGTTCCGACCGAGCGTGGAAGGACGTCACAGCACCTTCCCCTCCAGGCCCTGGAGGGGGTTCTGTGAAATGTAGTCCCCCTGCAGGGGACTAGAAACGACGGGCGCGGGGGGGGGGGGGGTGAGGACCAGTTTGGGGACAGAAGGAGCAGACCTTTCAAGGAGCTGAAATCGTTTAGGGTCAACTTTTGATCACAAAACAGGAAAACAACAAATGATCTTGGATAAAGCACATGAACACAGCTTCTGTAATTTCATCATCAGACTCTTGGCATCTAACTTAATCCCTTGAGTTTTACCAACTATTTCTAACAACTTGACCTTTCTAAGCAAGCTTAAATTGGTCGAAATTACTAACACCATATAATCTTTCAGGTAATGCTATTTTAACATTTGTTTCATAATTAGCGTGTGTCTAGAACTTTACAATTTCAAAACCCTATCCCTGCATTATATCATTCATTCCTGGGCAAGTTTTATGTCGTCATTCCCATTTTGCGGATGATGAAAGTGAAGCTCAAATGTATTAAGGAATTTGCTTAATGTTGAATGGAATTTACCAGCAACTCAAAGTCTGATTTTTACATTTGAGTCAAAGATGATCTCCGTCTTCTGGTAGCAAAGTGTTGGTTGTCGCTTTTTAGGAAGCAGCCTTTTATTTGACTATGCACCTTCAGGTAACAGACAAAACTTTCCTATTACTGCTTGACTGTATGCCTAACTGACTTTTTTATGAACAAAGCATTGTCCCAGATGAGCACCATTTAGTACTGTATATTGGGGCCTACAGATGTATCCACTAATAAATATTTCAAACCAGATGATATGAGCAGAAGGGGACATTTTCCGTACCTAACCCTGTTTTATAAGCTTCACAAGACGTTCTGCTGTCTAAGGTTAGCATCTGATCATTATTTTACTTAAAGAACTGTTCTATTGGGAGCCTCCAAATTGGATCAGAATAGGGCTTTGGGATTTTACAAGTATATAAAGGAGAATTGCATTGACTGTATAAGTTTTATAAGATTCAAGTTTTGGAGAATATGTGATGTAAGGAATTGAAGGGGAACAGAATTTGCTACCCCAAGATATATTTCTTTGGGATAAGGATTACTTTGAGCTGATCATTTTTAAGATACAACAGACATAGGAGAAAGGTCTGAAAACTGAGCAGAAGTTACCCTTTTGTAAAAAACATTTCACTTGTAGAGGGGAAGTCTCCATTTGTAAGGGTGTTTCTCTCTCTCTCTCTCTCTCTCTCTCTCTCTCTGTCTCTGTCTCTCTCTGTCTCTCTTTTTCTCTCTCCACCAGGGTGAGGAGGTGACTAAATCTCTAGAAAGTTTTATCAGTGGAGAAGTCCTTGACTTAAATCTGCATAACAACCATACACTTGTTTACTGTGCTTTTCCTGGAAACCTCCCATAACTGGCCTTCCTGCCTGACAACTGCCCCACCCTCTAACATCTTATTTTGTCTTTAGCAGTAGATGGTATTTAAGATGATGGTTTGATGGACTTCAGAGAATTGCTCAGTTTTCCTGGGTGTTTCCCATGTGTACAAAGAGGTATACATGTTATTAAACTTGTTTGTATTTCTCCTGTTAATCTGTCTTTTATTGGGTTGATGGTGAAATGTAGCAGTTCTTAGCCAAGAATCTAGAAGGATAGAGGGAAAATTTGTTTCTCCTCCCCTACAGAAAAGTAAAAGAATAAGTTTCATGCAACCAAAGGAGTTCGGAAGTTGAAGAAAACCTTGAACTTAGTTTTCTCATAATCAAGGAATCACTAAGAGTTTGGAATAATAGGATATTCAGATTCCAGTAATGAAATAGACTTACCTTTTATTTACAAAATCTTAGGAACACATTTGGAAGAATTTATGTGTTGTAAACACATAAAATTGACGGGTTTACTTTCCTTAGAAGTGTTTTGTAATTATGCCACCTATAGATATAATATTGGGAGAATTAGTTATTCATAAGAAAAGCATGTCCAAGTGTTTGGATAGGTTTGGGTTTGTTTTTGTTTTGTGCCCAAAAGTTAGGAAATACAGTTGGTGACCTAAAATGACCACTTCCAGGCCTATGAACCTGTAAGTTCAGATTTTTAAATATTATCTATGAAGATATCAGCCCATCTGCATTTATATAGCTGCTTTGTATATTTCCAAAAGGAAAGCTTCCCAATGATGTCATGAAATAATCTATTTTCTCAATCTTGTCAAGTGTTGGTTCACTTTCTCTATTTTTTTTTTTTTTAATTTCCATTCACTGTCTTAGTAATTTCATCTAGTTACAGGTCTTTCAGTACCATTGTTGATGACTCCCAAATTTATTTCTCCCAACTAGACCTTCCTCCAGAACTCTAGACTCATATATCCAATTGCGTTTTCAATGTCCCAACTCACAAATTTAATAAACATTTAGTACTCAACAAGTCCAAAACGGAGCTTATCTTCTTCTCCCCAAAATCTGTTCCACACTCAGTCTTCTTCTCAACTGATGGCAATGCCTGCCTTTCTTCCTTCCTCAGGCCAAAAAATAAATCTTAAAAATTGTTCTTTATTCAGTATCACTTTGTGTCACTCTCCACATCCAAACTATGAGGAAACTCTGTTTCTCACTATTTTTACTGTAACATACCTGGACTGAGTCACCATCGTCTCTAAATTGGATTATTTGTACAGCTTCATGGCTGCTCTTCTTGCCTCTGCCACTGCCTCCCCTATTCCCTCGTATTCTCAGCACAGCAGCCAGAAACCTTTAAAATATGTCATATGTCAGATGACGTCACTCCTCAGCTGAGAACCCAGCAATGACTCATTTCACTCAGATTCTAATCCAAAGTGTTCACAATAGTCTGCAAGGTTCTAGTTGTTATGTACCCTTCTCCCATTTTTCCCCTTGATCCCTAGGGTCGATCCACACTGATCTTGATGCTTCTCCAACATGCCAGTGCCACGCAAATGCCACCTTGGGTTGTTGGTTCCCGCTAGTCTGTTCTTTGTCCAGACAGCCATGTCTAACCTCCTAACTTCTTCAATTATATTTGAGATGTAACCTCTCAAGGAGATTTGTCTGATATTATTTAAAAGTACAAACTGTCCCCCCTCCAAGGATTTCTGATCCCCCTTTACCTGCTTTTCCTTTTCTTTTTTCATAGTATTTTTTTGCCTTTTAATATATTACACAACTTATTAATATATGTGTTGCCTCTCTTTCCATACTTAAAAATGTAAGCTCAATGAAGGCAGTGATTTGTGTCTGTTTTTGTCCATTGATATTGCCCAAGCACGTAGAATGGTGTTGAATAAATGAGTAAATCTTGCCCTAGTTGCTTAATCTCTTTAATGTTGTGTTTTTCTATCAGTAACATGAAAAAAAAAAAAAAAAGGTACATAACTTATAGAATTGTTCTAAAAACTAATCAGGTTCATTTATGTTAAATATCTGGTACATAGTAGAGAGAGCATAAATAATTACTTCCCCTCTTCTTGTGTGGTTTTTTTTTTTTTCTATTTGTTTAATGGAATGATAGTGTTTCTTTTGTTTTTTGTTTTTTGTTCTTTTTATTAATGGGATCCCATTGTACATTTCTTCCTACTTTTCTGTTCTTTTATTTACATCTACCTGGAATGATATTATGAGACCTATCTCAGCATATTCAATAGGAACCCTATTTCTTATGTACCCAGCTTCATGTAGCCTATAATATTTATTTTAATTGATCATCAAAAGTAAATGCTGTTCTATATATCTTGCATTAGACTGAGTAACCAAACATAAGAAGAAGAGAGATTTTTCTCACCACATTATTTGTTCATATGGAATAAGCACTTAGCACTCTTGCTACTGCCTTAAGTCTGGAAACACTAGTCTGCAATATGTAAATTCATTCCCTTTCTATTTTTTCTCTATACAGATCATGTTGATTTGTTAATGTTAGTCTGAATTGTAAATCATTAGTGAGGTTTTTCATCAAAACTTGAGTCCAAATTCAATTTAACCACCATATATTTTCAAGAAAAACATATTCAGCTGTTTTATTTTTTTCCAGTTTTGTTGAGATATAATTGACATATAACATTGTATAAGTTTCAGATGTATACCATAATAATTTGATGTATGTATATATTGCAAAATGATTACCACATTCATCACCACATATAGTTAACAAATTTTTTTTCCCCTTGCGATGAGAATTTTTAAGATCTACTCTCTTAGCAACTTTCTTCTTTTTAAGTTTATTTATTTTAAGAGAGAGAGCATGCAAGAGAAGTGCAGAGAGAGAGGGAGAGAGACGAGACAATCCCAAGCAGAGCCCGATCTGGGCTCCATCTCACAAACTGAGATCATGACCTAAGCTGAGATCAAGAGTCAGACACCCAACCGACTGAGCCACTGTGGCACCATAATAACTTTCAAATAGACAAAATGTATGTTAACTATAAACATCATGTTGTACATTACATCTCCAGAACTTATTTACCATATAACTGAAATGTTGTACCCTTTGACCACCTTCACTCAATTCTTCCATCATGTCCAGGTATTTTATTTATTTAAAAAAACTTTTTTTAATGTTTACTTATTACTGAGAGACAGAGCGTGAGCAGGGGAGGGGCAGAGAGAGGGAGACACAGAATCCAAAGCAGTCTCCAGGCTCTGAGCTGTCAGCACAGAGTCCGAAGTGGGGCTCAGTTGGTTAAGTGTCCGACTTCGGTTCAGGTCATGATCTCGTAGTTTGTGAGTTCAAGCCCTGCATCGGGCTCTGTGCTGACGGCTCAGAGCCTGGAGCCTGCTTCAGATTCTGTGTCTGCCCCTCTCCTTCTTGTGCTCTCTCTCTGTCTCTCAATAAGAAATCAATGTTAAAAAAAATTTAAAAAATAAAATATTTTTGTGTGTATGACTGCAAATTATATATTCAATCATATCCCATGACACCTAGAATAACATTCATATGCAACCAAAACATCAGATTAATAGTAATGTGATTTTGAGATTATAAAATAAGAAATATGAGTGAGACTTTCCTGCTTATGAATTTGAGCATCATGCCATATCATGCAGTTGAGAAAACAGTTCTGCACAAAGACCCACTGTACTATCAATCCATCATCAGCCCTTACGCCCATGGAGAGGAACAATCTGTGATTGGAGGTGCAGGAACTTAAAATAGATCAAGGTTTTGATGTTTTATCAGAGCATTCAATGCAAAAGCACCTACATAATATGATATAGCTTTTAGATAGACCAGATATATATCCCAGGTCCTTAGCAAAAAAAGACAAAAAATTACTGACTTCTATAAATAACATGATACTGTTACTATACTTCCAGAATATGCCTTCAGAAAAAAAAAAAAAAAAAAAAAAAAAAACCTATTATTTAGTGTCATCAAAGCTAGTCCAATATCAATATCATACCAAAATCGCTGATTTGAGCCAAAACTCTTCACATCCAAGCAGATATGACAAAGCAACAGTCATCCAAAGATCAGTTTATGTACGTTATTTTTTCCCTTATTTTATGGCTAACGTGTGATAGATTGTCTCATTCAGGACTATTCAAAGCCAAACATTCCTCTGGAGTAATAGTAACAATTATTGCAGCAGAAGCAGATGACTAGTATGTCAGGGCACAACTCTTCCAGTCAAAGGCAGTTTCGCCAAGTCTGGGCAAAGTTGTATTTGCCTCTTTTGACAAACGTTGAATCTGCCCATCAACATTGCTGCAGCTCTGAGAAGAGGTCATGCTTTCCTCCAGCAACCAGGATTTTAAGTCTTAAATGTTTATGACAACATGTCCTCTTCCTCTGGTATCCAAAGCAAATATGTTATTCCAATTTGATAAGCAATCCAAAAATCTGTTTTTTAGAAATTTGTAAACAATGTCAGCATTGATTTTTTGTTGTTGTTGTCTCTCTTTTTAAGACCCGAGGAAACAATCAATATTGGTCAGTATTACAAATGTATTCCTCTAGGTTTTCTAAAGTCAAGCTAGATCCACTGAAAGTTCCAAACATGCAGATGATGAAGTCTAAATCTGTGCCTTTGCAGGAAATGTTTCATTTTTTACCACATTAGTAAATCCCATTTATAATTTATGTATATGGCATAAGAGCTGATGAATAAAGAGGTGCCTGGGTGGCTCAGTTGGTTAAGCATCCGATTTCACCTCAGGTCATGATCTCACAGTTCATGGGTTCGAGCCCCACATTGGGCTCTGTGCCAACAGCTAGGAGCCAGGGGTCTGCTTTCGATTCTGTGTCTCCTCTCTCTCTGCCCCTCCCTTGCTCATGCTCTCTCAAAAATAAATAAATCTTAATTTTTTTTTTTAAATGAGAGATGATGAATAAGAACAAGCATTCTGTTTTAGCAGATTTTTTTTTTTAGAATAAACACATGAATGGGTAATGGTCCTGCAAATATTGAAAGTAAGTTATAGAAAGAAAAACATGGCATTTATTACATTAATATAGTTTAAAATAAGACTTTAAAATCAGGTTCACCAATGAAATTAAGCTCATCATGTCATCATTAACTACTTAAGCTTGCTGTGGATTGTAACGATTATATATCTCTAACCTAATTTTTAAAACATACTTTATTAATAGAATTTAGATATATATAATATATATACATATATATATATTATATATATAGTACTATATACATATATATATATATATGTATATAGTACTAGTGCAGGAGAACTTTGGTTCTAGGGCAATAGCATCAGCAGAGAGGGTGAGGGGTGACAGATAAAGGTCAAATTCTGACTCTGGCTTGGTTGTGAAAGAGAAGCCACGGAGAAAGTCAAGAAAGCATTGGATTGGGTTAGGAAAAATGGGATCAGAATAAAACATTTGGACAAAATCTCTCAGTTAGCATTTCCTGAAGGATGTCCTATGCAAGCTTAGCCCTCAGTATGCTTCAGGAGAAAAAAGAAATAGTCAATGACTAAACAAACTCGGCAATTTTTATCTTCTCAAATTTACGAAGTATTTTAGCATACTCAATGTTTTGCTATGTCATAAAGAAACATTTCAACATTATCTAACCCAGTATCTCCATAACATGTTTGTGTAAGATTTATTTTTAGCGCTGCAAGTTCAAAAACATAGACCTAGGGTTCCAAGAAATAGAATTCAGAAAATCTGTAAAAAACAAACAAACAAAGAAAACAAAACAGTAAAAGAATAGGCTCCTGGTAGATTAAAGCGATTGTGTGAACAATGCTTTTTGTGTTCACTTAGGAGTAGAATATTAGCTAAAATAAGAGACTAGTGGCATAGCACCTGTCTAGAAGGATCTTAACGGTAATCACAGCATAAGATGAAGGGCTAGATGAAATGAAGGCTATGAAAGTAAACACAAATGATCAACCTTATAGACATTCCAGAGAGGCAATCGACAACTCTTAATTCAAGAGTTTATATAATAGTTCTAGAAAGTCTGAAACATGGTAACCTTCCTTAATAAGCTATCTTTCAGTGGGAGGGATAGCAAACAATAGATGTGAAAACTGCAAGCAACATAAGAGGTTTCAACATTGAGCATTAAATCTTGAGAACACTAATGGTAAATCAAGTAAATAATCAACAAGAATAGCAAAAATAAAACTTGTTAGCTGGTAGGTCTTATGCCTTAAATAATTTGCCAAGAACAAGGATAGTGCTAGCAAAGAGAAGAATGAGAACCTGGTGACAGAAGGGAAGAAAAATTCCAGTATTTCCAATGATTCCAAGACTTAAGCCTTAGAAAAAGAAAATTAGAACTTTCGCTAACAATGAGCAAAACGGGGTGCTGGTCCACAGGGGCCACACCAATAAATGTCATATCCATCCGTCAATCCTCAAATGAATCAAACACAATATTACCATCTCTTTTAAGTGCACCACTCCCTAATAGGGTAATTGTAGAGTATAATCATTACAACAACAACAAAAAACTCATATACAAGGCACTTATGGCCTCCCGAAAGTGAGTTATTAACGGACTCCGAGGTATGGGGAAAGGATTGCCATTTCTCATCGAAATGATGCCTGAGTTGTTTTTCTAAAGTCAGTATGCCAGATTGCCCAAAAGGAAAAAAGGAATTCCTAACAAGTAGAAAAATGCGTGTGAGACATAGATGTAGATTGCATGTTATATCCATATTTTTGTGGTTTTGTTTTGCTGGAACATAAAGAGTTGATATGAGGGAAAGAGAACGGAACAGAAAACAAAGCTGGAGAAGTTGGGATGGGTCAGATTATGAAGGGTCTCATTTACAGTGAAGTTCATTTTATAAGCTGTAATGAAGCAGCCAAGGGTCTTAAGTAAAGGGAATTATACGATCACATTTTTTTTATAGAAGGATCACTTGAACAGCCACTTGGAGACAATGATGGGAGACAAAACAAGGAACAAGTAAGAGCACTGAGGAAGTAGTAAAAGTCCACACAAAATAATATGGGTCCAAACATAGGTAGAGTCTTGGAAAATAAGGGGCCAGAGAATATAAGAGATATCTTCGAAGCAAAATTCCCAGGACTGGTGACAATTTAGATGTTAAGGAATGAATAATGGAACATGATAGGATGAGGATGGAAGAACCAAGCATGTGGATAACCAAAAACATAAGAACAACGGGGTAGTTATTTTGTGTATTTTGTTTAATCTATTTCAGTTCAGTGGCTGAAACGGGAATGTAAATTATGGCTAGGCAGTTTCGAGGAATAACTCTCTTATTAATATCCTGAATTATTCCTTGTTCTTCTGCTTTATCTCCTTGATAACATTCCAACCCTGAGTGAAGCCAACTTCCTGCTTTCTCCAAAACTGAGTGAACAGATTAATTACTTAACAATAGCTTAAGTGACATTTATAATAGATTGGCCCTTTGTTCAAGCACAACAATTTTACTACCTTGGCTCCTGTTTTCCATGATTATTTCATACGTTCTCCACTCTTGCAAACCTCCAAACATCTCACTTCCTACTCACTCTCAACCAATGAGAAAATGGAAGCCAAAAAAAAAAAAAAAAAAAAAAAAAGAAAAGAAAAGAAAAGAAAAAAAGAAAAGAAAATGGAAGCTATCAGAATGGAAATTCCTCAAGTTTTATTCAACAAACCTACTTCTGATAAGAATTTTTCTTTTCTCCTCCCATTCAGTTAAATAAAACACTTCTTCTACGTTCCTTGTCCTCTCCAAGAGAAATTCCCATACCTGTGCCTTAAATCTTATCACACTGTGTTATATTCAGGAACTATAACACATCAGTTCTCCTCTCTCTTTCCTTTACCTTTATCTTTAACTTCTCTACTAACTCCATCATTAAACACGCTAATGCGTTCCAACACTTAAAAACAAAAACCTTCTTCTGAAAGACTAGTAATCGATAATAAACTTCAATATTAAATGAAATAAAGCAGTGGGTATGAAGATTCCAACTGTGAAGATCTACATCTATAGAACTTTGGCTAGAACCTTCTTTGTCTCTCTTTACGTGATCAACTTTATTATGTAGAGGAAGAACATGAGGATCCCTTTTGATTGGAAAGTACTTGACCCAAGTTCAAAACTGTACTGGTTTGTTAGGGCCACCATAACAAAATACCATAGACTGGGGCTTAAACAACAGAAATTAATGTTGTCACAGTTCTGGAGGCTGAAAGTCCAAGATCAAGGTGCTAGCAGTGTTGGCTTCCTTGTAAGGTCTCTCTTTTTGGCTCGCTTCCTACCTCTTCATATGGTCATCCCAATGTGTGCACACATGTCCCTGGTGTCCCTTCCTCTTCTCATAAGAACACTAGTCATATTGGGATGGGGCTCCTTCCTAACAATCTCACTGTAATTTTATCACTTCTTTAAAGACCATATCACCAAAGATGTTTACATTCTGAGGTACTGGGGGTTGGAACTTCAATGTACACATTTTGGGAGGACATAGTTTAGCCTATGACAAGTACTATAAGCAGATATGAAAGAAGAGCACAGTGAAGACTCACAACTTTTTTTGACTACGTAGATATTATTAGTTTATTATTTTTTTCTCTTATTCTGATGGTAGAAGGAAAAGTTTCAGGCCTACTATTTTAGACTTTGGACAAAGCACCTGGAATGGATGGCAGAGACAGATGTGTGAGAGGACTTTGAAGAAACCGCTGAAATAGAGAAAGGAAATATGTGAGAGAGATTTCAAAAGTAGGTCCATATTACTTATAATGTGATTGAATGTGGAGGGCAGTGAGAATCACTCGTATATAACTCATGGTTTTTGAACTTAGATGAGTAGGTCTCTGATGGAATATTTATAGAAGGGACTAGGAGGAGGAGTGCAATTGGAAGAGGAAATATTCTATTTCAGATCCACCGAAATTGAGGCACCAAATAGTGATGTCTGCCAGGCTGTAAGAATTGAAAAACCTATACTTAGGAAAAAGTCAAGGATGCCAATGTAATATAATGCACAATACCAACTTACACATTAAAGGAAAATACAGAGAAAGAAGTCTAGCTATACCTTTGGAGATGCTTCCACTTAGAGGAAAAATGGAAGAATTATTAAAATAAATGAGGAAACAAAATTCATGGAAGTAAGGAGAAGAGAGATTTTGAAAACAAACAAATAATAATTACCATAGTGAAAGGCTGCAGTCTGTCATTCTCAATGACTAAGATGTGTTTCACAGGAAAATGGAGTAGGAATGAAATAAAGGACCGAAAATAAGCATAAATCAATTACCTTATACCAGAAGCTTTAGGTACAGTATTTCTAACTCTGGAAGCATGTGTCTTTTGTCATTTTCTGTGTATTAAAGCCGAGTTTGAAATCTAGGTCTTTTCATTATCATATCCTACTTTGTGTAAATGGTTTACAGTTAATTATCTATATAGAACTTTAGAGACAATATATTAAAAGTCAAAACACAGAAAGGAAAATAGAATTGGTAAAAATAAATAGATAAATGGACAGGTAGATATAAAGATAGTCTCCAAAAATATTAACAGAGAGCAAAGTCCAACATTTTCAACATCATATGTATGTCATCAAATGTCAACAGGAAGAGAATTCCACAAGCATTTATGGACATCTTCGTTGGTCAAAATTGATACTTCAAAAATAAAACTTTTATCCCAAGACAAATTAGTTAGTTGGCACTTTTGATATTTATTTCTCATTTTTGTGTTCAATTTCCTTTTTATTATTTAATTTCAATTAATTCAACTCAGTTTCCTATACTGTCTTTGTAAATTAATGAAACCTAGGAAAGACATGGTTATTAAAAATGTATAGATATGGAAATGATAGAGGACTAGAGCAACACTAGACATTATATTTTTAAGTAAGAAAATTACCCATTATGACTGAAAGAATACTAGGTAACTCATTTTCATTTTATTTTTATTTGAATGAAAACATGTTTTAGATATCCACTATGGGCCAAACATCATCTAGGCAACTGAAATATAAAAACTAGTAAGAAATGATACCTATACAAAAGTGATATAAAGTAGGAGAAACAAACATTTGTAAAACAGTGTGGTTAAGAGTTGTCACACAGAGCATTCTGGGAGCATGCAGCCCAGACTGGGGGAATCATGAAGGTTTCCCAAAAGAGATGAATCTTCCAAAAGAATGAATCTTGTAAAAGATTAGGAGTAAACTGGATGAAAGTCCTTCTGGTGCAGATTTTTTTTTTTTTTTTTTTTTACTAAACATACAGACCAGGATGTGGATGGATATTTGAACTGAGTGTGAGCCCAAGAGGTATTCAGAACTTCAGTATGGCTGGAACATTGTAAGAGAATGGAAGCGCATAGAACAAGAGAGGTAAGCCAGATAATGAAGAATGTTGAACACCAGGCTAAAGAGTTAAAATTTTAAGTAGGAGATAAAACATTACTGGATTTACATTTAAGAAGTATGATTATTTTTCCTTACCTTCCCCTATGTTCATCTGTTAAGTTTCTTAAATTCCACATATAAGTGAAATCATATGATATGTCTTTCTCTGACCGACTTATTTTACTTAGCATAATACCCTCCAGTTCCATCCATGTTGTTGCAAATGGCAAGGTTTCATTCTTTTTCATTGCTGCGAAGTATTTCATTGTATATATAAACTACCTCTTCTTAATCCATTTATCAGTTGATGGAAATTTGGGCTCTTTCCATAATTTGGCTATTATTGATATCACTGCTATAAATAAGATAAAAACAGAGACAGAGGCAAACCGTAAGAGACTCTTAAATATAGAGAACAAACTGAGGGTTGATGAGGATGTTGGGGTGGGTTAAATGGGTGATGGGCATTAAGGAGGGAACTCTTCGGGATGAGCACTGGGTGTCATATGTAAGAAATGAATCACTGGGTTCTACTCCTGAAGCCAAGACTACACTGTATGTTAACTAATTTGAGAATAATAAATAAATAAATAAATAAATAAGATAAAAGTTAAAAAAAGAAGTATGATAAGCACAAAAATATGTTGATTTTGAATTATTTCCAAATATTAAGGAATTTCATTAAAACAGATTAAGCAAACAATGTAATGAATTTGCACTAAAGCAAACCTTTCAAAATAACTTATTGTGATTCCAAGATACCACAACACTGTTGTTTCAATTTTGTGGTATATTAATTCATTTTTGGCATTTTTATTAAATAGCTAAAAAAGTAATTTAGAGGGTTATTTATGGAATTGTTTAAGAATTTAAATGTCTCCATTAATGAATTGTGTATGAAACTTCAGTGTCAATCAATCTATATCCTCAATTGGTAACTGGCTCAATCCCAATGATATTTGCAAAATAACTTTGTACCTAAAAATTAAAAATAAAAATGGTACTGGCAAGAATTGCTGCTCTAACACAAGTCAATGTCATTCAAGGAACTTCCACCTTGACTGCAGTGCCAGTAACCTGGAATCCCTGAGCTTCAAAAAACTTGAGGCCACAACAGGAGGCAGGTGTACAAAAGGAAGTTTACATATTTGCATGCAGTGGATGGGCTTGTATTCAGAATACTTAAAGAAGAGGAAGAGAGTCATTTATATCTCTGGCTTGGTATTTGGAACATCCCTAGGAAATCTTTTCCACTAGATTTATGAGCCCAAGATTTCGTCATCCTTATTTTTGGAGAAATCTATAGCAAAACAAAGTCAGAATTCCTAGCTATTTAACATAAATATTTGTCCATACATTTTGGAAAATTCCCAGATGAATCCACATAATTGACTTTCATAAGGATAAAATAGTTATTAACTTTTTCTAATACAGAATAAAATGAAATATTCTTAAGAAAACAAACATAAAAGAGGTAAATGAGATACTTGAGACCTGAGTCTATGCCTCTTAGGAAGTTATAGGGTTTTTGTTGTTGTTGTTCTTGTTTGTATTTTAGTGTGTTGTCAAAGGAAATATAGGAATATCCAAAAATAATTCTTCATCTATTGCCCTTCTATTTTAGTTAGTGTCATTCCTAAAGAAACTGTGTACAATTGACTGAGTTAATTGCTTTCATTTGAAAACCAAGATAGAAGATGTCTCAACCAGATGCCAAATCAAGTTAAGTGTTAATGATGGAATAGCTAAAAGCAATAGAGGTTTTATTAGGTTAGTGAGAGAATATATTTTAAAATTTACAATAGATGGCATTTAGCGCAGTTTCACTGATTTTTATTATGAACACTTAAATGTCGCTTTCAACAAATTTGTAGCTCCAAATGGAGTTGATCTGGAAGAAGATGAGAAAAGCCAAGAAGGAGGAAGTATGCCAAAATTTAAGAAGGTCAAAAGAAACTGGAAGGTTAACATGTGAATAAAACTTTGTAAATTTAATATTTTCCATTGTTTTTGAAGCACTGTACTTTTATTATCTCCACATTGACAAGTAGACAAAAATACATTTCAAGAAATAGACCTCTTCATTTTCCAAATTTGTAAGGATAATATTATGTTGTGAATAAATAGGGCACTACTGATGTGAGTGCTTTAGCTTGGCCAGATACAAAATAATAATCAGAGTGTTTTTCTAATAGACAGATACAGATATATTTCTTTACTTTAGCTAATGCAAATGCAAGGTTCTCTTTTATTTACAAAGAACAAAATAAAAATAAATTCTTCAGTCTTCTTCAGGCATATATTGCTATACTTAGCCTCCAATATGAAAGCTACTTTGTCTAATATTGTTATTCAAGAAGATGGAAAAAGTTGATGATAACTAACGAGATTCTATAAAGATGGCTTCCTATGTTACTAATGAATTCTGTCTTTTACAAATCACCTCTTTAGTAATTAGTGTGTGTGTGTGTGTGTGTGTGTGTGTGTGTGTGTGTTGAGAAATTGTGTTGGGTGGTTGGGCCAAAGGATACAGCTTAGGGAGAGGCAATCAACCTCATAAAAGGTTTTCTTTTACAAGGGAAGTCTACGAAGAGTGATTTCTGTCATGCAAGACCATGGAAACCTAATGGAGAACCTACATGAGGAAATTGGGGTGATGCCCTCCCATGCCATGGCTTTCACAGAAGAACTGTTCGTATCTGCACTGTGATCAGAGCACAGGGAAAAGCATAATGCACTTACCTGTTGTTTCCCCCTAGGGAAGGACTGTGCCAGGGAAATGAGAAGCCAGGAGGAAGATGCATCTTGCTGCTCACTCCATAAGAGCTTACTAATGTGGAGGCTTCCAAAGAGAGCTCTCAACCGAGGTGTCACATCTTGCCAGTCCATTGGCTCCTAGCCAACTGGTGACAGAATTCATTTTTAGCCTCTTACTACCCAGGTAAGACAATCCCTAAATACGAGTAAGGAAATAAAAATGAATCCATAAAATGATATAAGAAAACATTTCAAAGAAATTAGAGAAGAATAAAAAAAGAAGTTAAACAGTTTAAAAACAACAATAGCACAATTTTTTATATAAAAAAGGTTAATAAAGGGAATTTAAAAATAGAGTGCTAAAAACAAATCATCAACTTGGAAAATCAAATGTCAAAATCCTCACAATACAGAGCAATGACAGCGTGAGTAAGGGGTTGAATTATCCTATTAAATGATAAATGCCAGGTTAGATTAAAAAACAAAATCCAGCTATGTGCTTTTTATAAGGAACAAAACAAAATAAAATCACATAGGCTAACAATAATGACATGACTAAGAATGTTCTAAACAAATGATAATTTTAAAAATCAGATAAAGATATAACACTACAAGTATTAAATGAGGCCCCAAACAAGTATATTTATAAGGATAAAGACTAGATTAGAGGCTTCTAGTTTCAGATGTAAAGACTTGGAAGTTGTCACTCCTATCCTTACAAGAGAAAGCTAGACAAACCGGAAACCAATGATTTTTCTTAGACCTATCAGAGAACTAAGTCTATTGTGCTAACGTCCGCCCTGGAGTTTGGAGAGACGGGAAATTCCGGAGTCTCATGGCCAAAATCTGCTCACATGGTACAGAGGCCACTGGAGCTATAAACTGGTAGGAATATTAACTGGTAATTTTGACAAACTACTGGAGGCTGAGTGTGGACTAGCATGAGAATGAGATACTCCTGGGGGCTGAAGTCCTAGGGAGCTTCATACTTCATGGACTTTACCCTGAGGAAACCAAACAGGTTGTCACAGTGAAGACTGGAGAGAGCAAGGAAGGAAGAGTAATCCTTGTGATGTATGCCCAGAGCCTTCTCTGTAATGATGACCTACTCTCCAGGGGCAAAGACTTCATCAGAGCCTTGTCCTAGAGCTCTGGGGAAAACTGTTCTGCTCCCTCAAACCCCTCCGGCCTTCCTCTCCACCTATGGAGGGAACCTGAACAAAAAAAACAAAAACAAAAACAAAAACAAAACACTTGTGAAAAGTCATAGGCCAGATACACAGGCCCCAGTGAAAGACTGATTTGGAAGATTATAGAATAACCTCCCCCATCCATACCGCCACACCCAAAAGCCTCCTGGGTAAGAATGGTGTGTTACAACTGAAAGAAACAGAATTTTCCTGAAAAGTACTTTAAATTTTTTTTTTTTTTTTTACGTTTATTTATTTTTGAGACAGAGAGAGAAACAGCATGAACAGGGGAGGAGCAGAGAGAGAGGGAGACACAGAATCTGAAAGAGGCTCCAGGCTCTGAGTTGTCAGCACAGAGCCCGACGCGGGGCTCGAACCCACGGACCGTGAGATCATGACCTGAGCCGAAGTCAGACGCTTAACCGACCAAGCCACCCAGGCGCCCCTCTTTTTTTTTTTTTTTTTTTTAAGTTTACTTATTTATCTTGAGAGAGAGAGAAGAATGAGCAGGGGAAGGACACAGAGAGAAAGAATCACAAGCGGGCTCTGTGCTAAGCACAGAGCCCGAGGTGGGGCCCAAACTCACAAACTATGAGATCATGACCTGAGCTGAAATCAAGAGTTGGGCACTTAAGCTGACTGAGCCACCCAGTTACCCCTCCCTGAAAAGTACTTTAAAAAACCCAAGGTTAAGAAACATTGATGGTTTTGGTACCTATAACTAAGCAAACAGTAAGTGAAGCCCAACTGTTAACCAGATTAACATAAAACTTCACACTGAACGCCTATTTACATCAGTTCCTATTACCCAATAAAACACATATAGCTTTCATCAAAAATAAACGAACAAACAAACAAACAAACAAGACAAAATAAAAAGCAAGAACAAAACAATATAAAGAGATAAAGCAAGCATCAGAAACCAGTCTTAGATACAGGTGCTTGAATTATCATACAGGGAATTTAAAATAGCTATGATGAATACAATAAGGACTCTAATGGGAAAAGTAGAAATATGCAATAATAGATGGGTAACAAAAGCAGACATGAAAATCCTGTCCTGGGGGATGGACAAAATGGATGAAAGAGTATGGGAAGTACAGTCTTCCAGTTATGGAATAAGTCACAAGGATGAAAGGTACAATGCAGGGAATAAGGGAATAAAGTCAGTGGTATTATAATAGCATTTTATGATAACAGATGGTAGCTACACTTGTGAGCACAGCATAACATACCGACTCGTCAAATTATTATGTTGTACACCTAAAACTAATGTCATATTGTGTATCAAATATACTTCAGTAAAAAAAAAAAAAAAAAAAAATTGAAACAAAACATAAGATTAACAGAAATGAGGAATGCGTTTGATGACCTCATTAGAAGACTGGCCACAACAAAGGAAGAAATAACTTACCTAAAGAAATTATAACAATCACAAACTTTCATTCTATAGCTAAGACAACAACAAAAACTTCTCCAAAACAAAAATTTCTCCAAAAAAAAAAAAAAAAAGAAGAAGAAGAAGAAGAGAGAGAGAAGACTACTTAATCATATACTTACAGGTTTATTTTTAGGGTTTCTGTTCTGTTCCATAGATCTATGTGTTTATTTTTGTGCCAGTGCCATACAGTTTTGATTACTACAGCTTAGTAATATAACATGAGGTCTGGAATTGTGATAAATCCAGTTCTGTTTTCCTTCTTTAAGATTGCTTTCAGTATTTGGGGTCTTTTGTGGTTCCATACAAATTTTAGGATTGTTTGTTCTCGTTCTGTGAAAAATACTGTTGGTATTTTAATAGACATTGCATTACATCTGTAGATTGCTTTGGGTAGTATACACATTTTTAACAATACTTGTTCTTCTAATCCATGAGCATAGAATGTCTTTTCATTTCTTTGTGTCACCTCGAATTCCTTTCATCAGTGTTTTATAGTTTTCAAGGACTACTGGTCTTCACCTCTTTGGTTAAGTTTATTCCTAAGTATTTTATTTTTAGAGTAATTGTAAATGGGATTGTTTTCTTAATTTCCCTCTCTGCTGCTTCATCATTGGTATATGGAAATGCAACAAATTTCTGTATATTAATTTTGTATCCCATGACCTTACTGAATTCATTTATTTGTTCTAGTAGTTTTTTGGTAGAGTCTTTAGGTGGGCCAAAAGCTTTTGAGTAGGGTCAAAGCACAAATAGTCTGGGGGCTCTGCAGGAATACCAGCAACTTGCTACAGTAATGGACTTTTGCTCAGTGATCGCCTCAGCAACCAATTCTATTTAGCCAAGGTTAGTTTTCTGCCACCAATATCAGTCACAGTTATTTGTAAACAACATATACAGCATTCCCTTTTGTCTTTAAAAACCCCTAACTTTGTTCCTTAGTAGGACACAATTTGGGTTGTTACCTGAATCTGTACTCTCAAATTGCGATACTATGACCTCAAATAAATGCTTTTGTTTAAAAAATAATAATAAAGGGAAGTGGGGGGGGGGGAGGGAGGCAAATGGATGATGGGTATTAAGGAGGGCACTTGATGGGATGAGCACTGGGGGTTATATGTAAGTGGTAAATCACTGAGTTCTACTCCAGAAACCAAAACTATACTGTATGTTAACTAACTTGAATTTGTTTTTAATTTTTTTAATTAAAAAGTAGTAATTTAAATTTTTTAAATAAAAAGAGAAGTACATGATTCTATAATCATGGGGGAAGATTTTTAACATGACTTTCTCAAAAATTATCGGATCACATGGCAAAAACCCTGAAAGATACGGAATTTGTTTGCATTTTTTGCTTCTTCTGTTTCTTTTCTTAATAAATACATAATTCTTTTTTTACCTGAATTGGTCTGAACTGGTGACTAAAATGTAGGGTAACTAAAACCGCCCTTAATTTTGTCTTGCTGTTGTCAGTTTTTCTCTCCTTTCCCTATTCCTATTTTTGTCTAGTATGGGACCACAAAATGCTGAAGATAAAAATCTGAATGACACAATTAACATGACTGATCTACACAGAGAGAATTTTATAACCAGTAAAAAAAAAAAAAAAAAAAGACAAAAACCTTGTAATTTATGCATGATCTTTTCCAAAACCCAACTTCTTTGCCCCTGCAATAGTAGATAATGACTATTTATAAAGCTGCAGTAAATCACTCAACTAATTTCAGGGTGGGAAAATCTATATCAGCTTAATTTTCAAGCTACAATACAATAAACTAAAAATTAAGTATAAATGACTAGAAACATACATACACATAAAGCCTTTCATTTCCAAAATGAAAAAAACACATTTCAAAATACAGCTTGAGTTAAAGGAAAATCAAAACTGAAAATGTAATTTTTCAAAATTAATGAAGAAGCTCTGTATTTCAGAAGTAACGGATTTTAGACCAAAGCAGTACCAAGAAGAAAATTTATGAATGTATTTATTAGAACCCAAGAATATTTTAAATAAATGAATTAAGCATTCAATCCAAGAAGCTGCATAAAAAGAATAAGGTTATTTCCTTTCAAATATAAAAGAAAATGTAAAAGCGAAAGCAAAAATTAATGAAAATAAATAACAAATTATATCAATTAAAGTAAAATAACTTCTGGCAAAGTCTTATTTTGTATCAAAACAAAAGATATTAGAAACATCTACATATTGGGGCACCTGGATGGCTCAGCTGGTTAAGCGGCCGACTTCGGCTCAGGTCATGATCTCATGGTTCGTGAGTTCAAGCCCCACTTTGGGCTCTGTGCCAACAGCTCAGAGCCTGGAACCTGCTTTGGATTCTGTGTCTCCCTCTCTCTCTGCCCTTCCCCCACTCATGCTCTGTGTCTCTTGAAAATAAAAAAAACGTTAAAAAAAAAAGGAAACATCTACATATAATTACTAATGAGAAAAGAAACATAAAACGAAAAAAATACAGGATGAATTTAGATGCCATTGATAATATTCTAGGATATAAATAACCAAAATTGACTCAGGAAGACATAAAAAACACAAAGACTAATACACACAGAATATATTGAAAAGCATATTGGATTTTCTATTGCAAAAGTTGACAAACTTTTTCCTCTAAAAGGCCAGATAGTGAATATTTGAGTCTTTACCAGCAATATTGTCTCTATTGAAAATACTCAACTCTGCCATTGCAGCATGAAAGCAGTCATAGAAAATTCCGGGAAGTGGCTGTGTTTGAAAAAAGCATGTGGCAGGATGGAATTGCCCCTGTGGCCCTGTCTAAAGTCAACTCAAATCATTGCTACTCTTTTCTTAGGTCTCCTCTATATTTTAGAGGAGAACCTTGAAATTATCTTTTCCCAAATCCACTTACAGTATGGTTCCAGGTTAGAGTCTATACACAACAGAAATTCACATGAGATACAAACAGTGGAAGGGTAGGGGAAAGCCAACATTGCTCAGCATCAACTTCAGATAGTCCATCAGTGCTTGTAACTAGGTGAGTTACATTTGCCAAATTCTGGGACTTGGTTAGCAAACCTGTTTGACTCTCCCATTAAGAGAGTCTTTTAATTGACTCTCTCTCCATTTCCATTTCGCCCTCCATTTTCCATTTTTTATTTTCTTTATTTATGTAGAACATGGGGAAAAAGAATGGTGACATTTGGGGAGAGAGCCTCAAGATACCACAAGTTTTTTGAAGCTATTGTTACAAATAATATGTATTATAAGAAAAACAAAAAGTTCAGGGGTAAAACTTGAAAAAAATAAAAGGAACATGTACATCAAGGAGACTTTAAAACTCTACTGAAGAATGTAAAGAAAGACCAAAATAAATGAAGAATGAGACCATACTCCTAAATAGGAATTTTTCAATACTATAAAGATGATGACACTTTCCAAATTAATTTGTACAATGAAATCCTCAAGAAAACCCAGACAAGTCTGGAAGCCCAAAGGTTGTTCTCTTAACAGTTAGGCCCTAATCCATATGGAGTTTACATAGGTGCTGGCGTGAAAATTAGTCGAACTTAATTTTTTTACCCCAATATTTATTTGATTCTTCAAAGCTCATTTGTTGATTAGTCCATCTCTTCCATGCTGTTTCGGATTTGTGAAACTATTTCTGGACTCTCTATCCTGTTGCATTAAACTTTTTATCTACAATTCAGTGGTTTTGAACAGGATGCTTCTTTTCAAAAGGCATATAATTATCCACTGAAGAGGACATGGCCTTGCTAGAAACCCTAAGGGTCTATGTTATGATTCTTTCATTGAGACTTTCCATAAGCTTCTCATAGCATCTTTTACCACTGATACATTAAATACCATACAGTCCATCAATTTTAATAACCTAGAGTTTGTCTCGAGGCCAGACTCTAGAACCTTTTTCTGCTCGGTGCCCTACTCAAAGGTGACCCACTCTCGTGTTACTTGATACAAAAGTCAGGGCAATATTCCTAGATATGCCACATGGTACCACCATAACACAAATGAGCCTACTTAGCAATGTCCTTTCTTCCTAGTGGTACAAAACGCAATAATCCATCCTTTACTTTGGAGAATAAAGGACCTCTGGACCCTTAAAAGTTTTACTGATGTAATGGGTCTCTGAATCCTTGCAGGTTTTATTTCCCACCCTTTGGAATATATGGGTCTTATTAAGGCCTCTAATCCAATAGCCACTTCTGGCTCATTCAGTCCGATCTAATAGACCAATCTAATAGAACAATGATGTCCTGTGGGCTATTCAACGGTACAAATCCCCTTGGACTATTTCATGGCATAGTGTAAGAGAGTTAGCATAGCCCTGGGACAAAACTCCAAATGTCTATAAATGTTTCCTCTATTCCAAATAAATTCTGTTTATGATCCTCTTTTCTGATAAGAGTGGAAAAGAACACATTCCTTAAATCAGGGACTATATACCACGCACCTGCTACTCTATGCTAGCAGAGATAACCACATCTGGCCCAGCAACTACAATTTGGGCTACCACTTGGTTGACTTTGCAGTAGTCCAGCCATCCTCCAGTGAAGCAACAGATGATCCATCTCTGAAATTGCATACCAGCATCTGCTTTTTAGAACATTCCTGGCACTAACTGCTGCTCTTTGGCTTCTCTATTAAAAAGATAAAGCTTAGCTTGCCAGACATTTGTTAAGGAGTGCTCTTGGGAACGCAGAACTGTAAAAGAAGTAGAAGGGAAAGAAGGTTGGACAGAGAAAGAAGTTAATCTGTAATGCTGCCCCAACAAGAGCCTCTGTGGATTCCATGCAGAGGTCTGGAGCTGGGATGGCCTTTCAGAGTTTCTTGAGTTAAGGAGAGGGTTCTAGCCTTAATACAACGGTGCCGATCAGTCACTGGATGCAGGCTAACCCTGCAACCCTGGAAATAAGTGAGAGTTAAGTGAGAGTTTTCTCACTTAACTCTCAATAAGTGAGAGTTTTCTTTAGCCAAGGCAGTCCCCATAAAGGGTTGACAGTTGAGAACTATCTTACCAGCAGCTGAAATAATAAGTCCTTTATTTATTAAGGAAAATATGGGCAGATCACTCACCACAATCAGATGACAGCGTATGGGGGCTATTTCTGTACTTTCTATTCTATTCCTTTATTCAACTTCTCCATCCTTACACAAATATCATGTTGTTTTAATCATGGTAGTTTTATAACAGATCTTGATAGTTGGTAATGCCTAGCAACTTTTCTTCAATATTGCTATTGCTAATTTTTTCCATATACATTTTAGAATAAGGTTATCACTTTTGATTTAAAAAAAAATCTACTGGGATTTCAGTTAGGATTGCATTGAATCTAAACATACTTGGGAAAATATTGGTATCTTTACAATACTGAGCCTTCCAATAAACATAAATTATTCCTCCTCTTTCTTCAACCTTAATAAAAATTTCCATTTCTAGTGCAGAAGCCTTGAACATCTTTTGATACATTTATTCCTAGACATTTAATGTTTGTTAATGTGTTGTAATGATACAATTATTTTCTGTTTTATTTTGTTGTTGTTTTATTGCTAGAATGTACACAATTTGTGTAGATTGGACACATATCCAATACCCTTGCTAAATTCAGTTATTAGTAATAATTGTTTTTAAGCTTTTTATATTTCCTAGATACAAATTATTATGTCTACGAATAACAATCACTTTATTTCTTCTTTTTTCATTATTATGTCCTTTGTTCTTGCCTTGTTTCCTGACTGAACTTCTAATACAACATTGAGTGAAATAGTGATAGTCGACATCCTTGTCTCCTTCCGAATTTCAAAGGAAATTTTTTTGATGTTTCCTCATTGTGTAAGATGTTTGCTCTAGGTTTTTTATAGATATTCTTATAGATTACTTATAGATTAAGATATTTCCCTACTATCCTAGTTTTCTTGGAATTTCTACTATGAGTGTTAAATTTTGTCAAATGATTTTTATAAATCTATCAAAACAATGATGTGACATCCTCCCCTTCCTGCCTCTGTGTGTGTGTGTGTGTGTGTGTGTGTGTGTGTGTGTGTATGTGGTAAATTATGATGATTGATTTTTTTTTAATTTTTTTAATGCTTATTTATTTTTTGAGAGAGAGATTGACAGAGTGTGAGCAGAGGAGGGGCAGAGAGAAAGAGGAAGACACAGAATCTGAAGCAGGCTCCAAGTTCTAAGTTGTCAGCACAGAGCCCGACATGGGGCTCAAACCCACAAACCGTGAGATCGTGACCTGAGCTGAAGTCGGGTGCTCAACTGACTGAGCCACCCAGGTGCCCCGAAGATTGATTTTTTTTAATGTGAAACTAAATTTACATATGGAAAGCCCCACTTGGTATTGGTGTATGTGTGTATAAATATACATACAGTTGACCCATGAATAATGCAAGGATTAGCAGCACTACCGCCCGTCCCTATGGCAGTCAAAAATCTACATATAACTTTGACTCCCCTAAAACTTAACTAATAGCCTACTGTTGACAGGAAACCTTACCAATAACATAAACAGTCAGTGAACACATATTTTGTATGTTGTATGTATTATATCCTCTATTCTTACAATAAAGATGTACTGTGTTTATTGAAAAACATCTGCGCATAAGTAGACCCGTGTAGTTCAAACCCTGTACTAAATCCTAATTGCTAATATTTTGTTAAAGATTTTTGCACCCATGTTTACAGTTGGTCTGTAATGTTTTTGTCTTGTAATTTCTTTGCCAGGTTTGAATCAGAGGGTGGATGCTATTCATACAAGGAGCTATGACTTCCACCTTTTTTTACAGTTCCTGGAAGAATTTATGTCGGAATGGTATTATTTCTTCTTTATTTTTTTTAAGTTTATTTATTTATTTTGAGAGAGAGAGAGAGAGAGAGAGATCACACGAACAAGGGAGGGGCAGAGAGAGAGGGGAAAGAGAGAATCTCAAGCAGGCTCCATGCTGTCAGTGCAGAGCCCAGTGCAAGGCTTGATCTCACCAACCATGAGATCATGACCTGAGCCGATGTCAAGAGTTGGACGCTTAACTGACTGAGCCACCCAGGTGCCCCTCGTTTCTTCTTAAGTTTGTAAAGATACACCAGTGGAACTTTCTGGGCCTGGAGTTTTTACTGTGAGAAGAATTTTTAAAGTTTTTTTTTAATATTTATTTATTTTTGAGGGGCCCCTGGGTGGTTCAGTCGGTTAAGCATCCAACTTCGGCTCAGATCATGATCTCACGGTCCGTGAGTGCAAGTCCCGCGTAGGGCTCTGTGCTGACAGCTCAGAGCCTAGAGCCTGCTTCGGATTCTGTGTCTCCCTCTCTCTCTGCTCCTCCCCCACTCATGTTCTGTCTCTCTCTCTCCTTCAAAAATAAATAAAAACATTTAAAAAATTTTTAATATTTATTTATTTTTGAGAGAGAGAGCACATGAGTGACGTAGGGGCAGAGAGAGAAGGAGATCGAATCCAAAGCAGGCTCCAGGCTCTGAGCTGTCAGCACAGATCCCTACGTGGGGCTCGATCTCACAAACTGCAAGATCATGACCTGAGCTAAAGTCTGTCACTTAACCAACTGAGCCACCCATGCGCCCCTCGAGAAGAATTTTTTTTAATAATGTATTCAATTTTAACTTTTAGATTATTAAAGAATGATATTCAGTCCCTGTTCATTAAATGTATATTATCTACCAAGTTATGTATAGAATGCATGTTATGCACCATTGTGATAGAGATTGGCTTTACAATGGTGATCCTGTGAGCCTAGAGTGAGACGTGCTGAAGCTACCAAGGTGAGATGGGTGGCCTGCTCTTGTGGAATATTTTATTCTAAAGGGGGAGACAGACTTTCATCAATAAATAGCAATGTATATAGGATTTCAATTTTAATGATTTCTAAGTAGAGGGTTCATGGTGCCATGAGTGTTGATCATGGAAAATCTCATGTAGGCATACTAAAAAGATTTTCATGAGGAAACAGTATTTGTACATAATTAAATGTTTTCTTCTTATCTTTATAGCTTTTAATTATTTCTTTCATCTTTAAAAATATTCTTTTCATGTAGCTGCTTTGCTATATAGGTACTTATCCAAGGTGGGCTAGAAACGCAGCCATATCTCTATTACAGGCTGAAATATCCATATCACAAGGAGAATCGAGTTCTCCTTTGTGAGCTTCCACCTCTCCCTAAGTTAAATGGGAACGTGGAGTTTCTCTTCATTCTCCTGCTGCCATTGCTTCTCCCTGCCACATGGTGTCTCTGTTGACAACCCGTCCTCCACAATCAGCTAGGTGAGTCCATAAATCTTTGAGGGATTCTCCTCTATTCTCTGAGAATTATATGGAACAAGGACCTACACTGTTTTGATTGATATAGTCAAGGTGCGTATGCTTATTTCTCTCAGTCATATTCAGACCTTACCCAGATTCTGGGAGTGCTCTTCCAAAATTTTTTCAAGAAATGTCTGTGCAGTTCTGAACATGCCCAGAGCCTCACTTTTATACTTCTCAAAACTCAAAGGGCCTCATATGCCCTTTCTTCTCAGTTTATCTATATACCCACTTGAGGATTGTTAGACTAAATGTCCTGGGCCAACACCATCCAAAACACAACAGATGGCTTTATACCCCATTTCCTAGACAAAGGAGGCTGCTCTGTTTGCTTAGAAAGAGGATCTACCTTCAGGTCTGAAAGGAAATTTGTCTTCCTAAGGATTACCAAGGTAACTTTCTGTATTTCTCTCACTAGATTCAAAGAAATGGAAAAACAAACAAACACAAGCTTAATTGGGGGGATATATACTATATATATATACTATAATATATAGTATATAATAAAATATACACTACCATATATATATAATAAAATGCTCTTTAATTACATACTTTCTTTTGTTCTAGCTAATATTCATATCAAGAAAAAAATAGCAGTTAGAATCTTGTGAAAATACCTCATGTATCTAATTACAATAATCAGACTGCCCTGTGGGCTTTCCTTGTCTATTATGAGCAACACCATTCTTTAAACCTTTCCTTGGGTTACTATTTTCTATCCCTTTATTCATTTTCCTCATTCTTCACTGATCTTTTCCAGTTTGTCCACATCTTTTAAAAAGTGCGGTGACCAAAAAGTAGCCACAATATCCTAATAAAGAGCTCATGAATGCATAATATAGCAGAAAGATTACTTCCAAATGTCCCATGAATTATTCCTTTTAATAAATTCCAGAATCATAATAGCTTGGGTTCAGCATCAAGACTCCAGGTTTTTCTTTTATATTTTTGTCTGGTCAATCCTTTATTTTATTTTATTTTTAGTTCTACTGAATTTTATTGTGCTTTAGAAACCAATATTTTTGCTCTTGTCACTTTGATTCTTATTTTAACATTTCAGAAAAATGGCAAGATTTCTGAATGCTAAGTTATTCCACATCTCAACCCTTTTATATATGCTAGATTGATTATTTAGCAGTTTCTATTTATTGACTTTTAAAATAACTACTTTGAACTCCTCCCAATATCATAACATTTATGAAGAAAAGTAAAATTTGGACAATAACTAACAATGTCTTTCTGATTCTGGGCATATCTGATTGTATTTTTTCCAATTTTAGCAATGATGCAACAATTTTATACAAAACAAAGACCCATTCCTATGTCACTTCTTTCAACAAAGTGCTATTACTAAACAGAATCTTTTCTTTTAGCTTTGCATACCAAGGCATCTGTGTATCTGAAAGCAGATAGGTGGATGAAATAATTTCTTCATATTTTTATAGACCCCCATTAATTTACATAAGGTCACTTCTATGGCATATCATCACACTGTTCTGAAAAACAACAAAATTTATTGTATTGTTCTTCTATAAGTCACTGAATCAAATAGTCTCTAATATGTGAATCTTGAAATAATTTTCAATATCATTAAATAAACCCCATAATGAGGAATATGAGGTTCAGGCAATTTAAGAGATGTGTCCAAAATCAACTACTTGGTGTTCAGAATTGGATTAAAAACCAGCTTTTCTGACGCAAAATCTAAGGTTCTTTCCTCTCCATAGCACCATATTCTTAATTTGCCGTTTCAATAACTTTTAATGACATATAGCATTAAATATGACTAATATGTAGAAGTTGTAAGTCTGTGAACTCAGGACGAACTTAAGTATCAAAGAGTTGTAGCTTTATAGCAGAAAATGATTTTATGAGTATCGGTTAGTTTGTTGTAAACATTATTTGTCATTAGAGCTAAACGAACTTTGATACATATATTCAAAGAATGTAATAACTAAACATTGTCAGTTATTGCTTTCAAGTTGTGGGTTTTGATCCACTGTATCTCAGTTCCAAATCTATCCTTCTTTGCTTGCTGTGCCTGTCACCATCATGCCAGCAGTGGCAGATGGTTTTGGCCATCAGCCTCTATGGCTTCCCTCTTCTGCTCAGAGCTCTCTAGTCAGAGGTCTGCCCCCAGTTTCTGGTTACCCGGCTCTCTTCCCTTTACTCCCCAGACCTGAGATGGTGGCTACCTCCTGCTCTAAGTCTTTCTTCCGTTTTCTCCTAAACTAGCTACACCACGGTAGCAAAATCCCTTTATTAAATCCTTCTATTTAAAAATTTCTAGGGGAGCCTGGGTGGCTTAGTTTAAGCATCTGCTTCTTGATTTTGTCTCAGGTCATGATCTCATGGTTCATGGGATTCAAGCCCCACATAGCGCTCTGAGCTGACAGAGTGGATCCCACTTGGGATTCCTTTCTCTCTGCCCCTCCCCTGTTTTCTCTCTCTCTCTCTCCTCCACCTCTCTCTCTCTCTCTGTCTCTCAAAATAAATAAATAAATAGACTTAAAAAAAAAGTTTCTGACCCCTGGCACATAGGGTTACCCACATCCAGAAGACATGATGTTTTTTTTCTCAATATTATTAAGAATTTTGTACTTTTAAATTCTGAATTCTCTAACATTGTATCAGAATAAGAAAGAGAAAATTGGAAGACTTAATGTCTAAATGGCTACCTTCCTTGGAATAAACCTCGCTACAAATAACTAATCATGAAAAATAACACATCTTACGGCAGAATTAGATTCTAAAGTCAATGTTCAAAAAACAAAATAAGGTCCAATCAAATTATCCTTGACAATCTCTTAATGGTTCATGAGTATATCACATGTAGCTCTACGTAAAGTACTAAATTTAAAATTTTTATATAAAATGTGTATAAACTTTTATGAAATTTTATAAAAATTTCATATACCTTTTATATAATA
Source organism: Panthera uncia (assembly GCF_023721935.1). Taxonomy (NCBI): domain Eukaryota; kingdom Metazoa; phylum Chordata; class Mammalia; order Carnivora; family Felidae; genus Panthera; species Panthera uncia. The sequence continues at coordinate 131,429,289 of NC_064811.1, read as the reverse complement.
TAAATTATATTATAAATATATTATAATGTATAAATATGTAATATTTATATAATATAAAATTTATGTAATACACATAATTATATATAATTAAATATATACATATAATATATAACAATATATAATGTGTAATATATATATTTTAAATATTATCAATGCAAAATATAATTCAAATGATTGCTTTTGTTTTTAAACATTGATTTTTAAACATTTAAACATTTATGGTTGAAATTTTTAAGTTTATATTTAAACATAATGCAACTAAGTCAGATATTAATGGAATTGTGAGAGAATGTAAAAATTAAAATATTATTATGTGTCCTAGGCTATAGTTTTGGAATCCAAGAAGTATAAGTTAGCTAGCCAACCTTTAGTTGTTTGTAAATATGACACTTTAAAAATACTTATGTACGAATGGAAGTACTTCTGCTAATTAAAAATGATTTAATATACTTCCTACAGCACATGCATTTTGTAAGAGTTCTTAGGAAGAGTTAATAACTAGAGTGAATAAATGCTTATAATTTTTCATTAATTTACAAACAGGATGTAATATTACTCTGGAAATACTCATAAAAATCTTTCTGCTTTTAAAACCATTGTTTTTAACTTTTTGCAGAAGGTAGTTATCGTATTGATGCATTTTATCACAAGGATTCACAGAATGTTGGATATTTTATTTTTTTTTTTATTTTTTATTTTTTTAATTTTTTTTTAACGTTTATTTATTTTTGAGACAGAGAGAGACAGAGCATGAACGGGGGAGGGTCAGAGAGAGAGGGAGACACAGAATCTGAAACAGGCTCCAGGCTCTGAGCTGTCAGCACAGAGCCTGACGCGGGGCTCGAACTCACGGACCGTGAGATCATGACCTGAGCCGAAGTCGGCAGCCCACCCGACTGAGCCACCCAGGTGCCCCGAATATTGGATATTTTAAACGCAAGTTTTTATAGATAGGAATCTTTTTATATAATCTTAAGTTTGATGATTAATCTTTTTCAATCTAGTTAACTTTTATCCAGGTAGATTTTTGTGATTCATGGAAATGTAATTTTATTGATAATTTTTTTTAGACCATTTTATTTTTTGTTAGAATTCATATCACGATCAGTTCTGCTCCCCATGTCTTTATTCAATTAAGTTATTCTTTATGCATTTATTTATGCATGTTATTCTGTACAATTTTAGAAAAACTATTTTTTCAAACTGTCAGTGTAAAGAATTATGACAAATGGCTAACTTGTTTAATTGACATATAACAGTATAAATTTATAATTTTCAATTACTAAAATGTATTCACTTCATTTATTTTTATTCCAGTATCAGGTCTACCATAATACTTTTCACTGGTAAGACAGTAGTGAGTATTCTATTGTATTCCAGAAGTGTGTGAACTATAATCGAGCTGCTGTCTTGACAGTAAAGTGTGACAGTACAGTGGGCATTTGCAAGAATTATCAGCAGATTATTCAGACCAAAAATTATTTTCTCACAAATATCCAACCTAGAACAAATAGAGTGCTTATTCGAATCGTCCGTATTGGTATGTGAAAAGTCTGCTGCTTTGTGTACTTTGCTTGGTACAACCTTTGAGTCAAAACTCCATCTGCTTAACGAATAAGCTTAGTCTTTACAATTTAACAAGCTTCAGACTTTAAATACAGGGTTCCTGATTGAATTAGGAAACTCTAGTGCAACGAACAGTCTCCTTGTTTATAGTCCTGGGCAAAATGAGACATAAAGTTTGAGCCTGTTCCCTCACCTTCCCTTACTAATACCATGCTCTCCATCCAGATCATCCCAGAGTACTGGGCAGCTTATACTGTCCTCTTAGTAACTTGGCTAAGCCTGTCCTCCATAGGTAGTGCTCTAGGCTCTAGTATTACCCTCTGTCCCATATAGCCCCAGTCACATTCCTTAAAACTCATGTAACCTGTCACAGCTGGAGGTAAAACATCTGATAAAAGTATTCATACAGTAGAATGTAAATGAAAACTACCCCCAGGACTTTGCAACATAAAGACTGATGTTTGGAGAAGATATGAGTTGGGATAAAGTAATAGATTCCTAATGGTGAAATTTTAGTTAATGCACCATGCCAACTGGGAACCAATGTAGGGAAGGGGCAGTTGAGTTCTTATCTCATATATATATATATATATATGTTTTTTTAATATCCTGTCTTTCAGCTTTAGAAAGTAGTATCAAATATAGCAAGAGGGAAAAGATCTCGGTGAGAGTGAGTGAGAGGAAAGGTCTCCATGAAGCTCTACAAGCTTAGGAGTTTGACATTTTTTATTTCACTCCAAATGATTTTTTTAATAATTCAGGTATACAAATTGGAATCTTGGAACTGAGGAAGCTGAGCCAGAAGAAAAATAAATTTAATCTCACTTCAAAGAAAGACATGGACCATAGTCTTCATCACAAAATAATGTGATTATTTTTTATTTGGCCACCACAAAGTATATTGTATTTTTAAGCAGTTAAAGATGGAATTTTGGCATGATTTTATAAAACTTGAGCCAGATTAGCTTATTTTATTTGGATCCCTGGTTTATCTCAAGAGTTGGAATTCAGGGCCGGCCCATTTGTGAAACTTCCTAATTATCTTCAGAGCCTGAACTAAGCCCTATACATCTTTATGAGAACTGTTTATCTTAGAATCTTGGCTTGTTGTAAAGAAATGAATACTCATCTTCAAGAACAAATATGTAGAACATAATTATATTCAAATGATCTACCTAAAGCTCAGCAATAATTCTTACATTTGACATGTTAATCAATTCCATTGTCACAAAACAATTTACTATTAATGTAAAAGGTGATGAGATATTATGCAATATACGTGAAGTGAGATTTTCTCCATTTTAAAGGAGGCTACACATGAGTGGTTCTGCAACTCTGAGAGCTGAATTATTTTTTTTAATTTTATAATAATAGTAAATATCTTTGGGTTGGTATATATACTGTTGGATAGATTAATCTTTACCTTCATTTTTAAAATTGAGCTAACCCCATTCCAGTTTGCAGTTACAAGTATGGATTTCTAGTTCCACTCTCAGAGAGCTGCCTTTATTAGGGGCTGGTCCTGTTATGCAGACCAAACTATTTTCATGACTCAAACAAGTGGAACATCATCATTACCATCACTTGGCCTGTGATTTTCTTCTGCTGGCGTTCCTTTTTTTCTGAGGGTCTCAATAAAATAAGGAGGCTTTCTGAATTTAAAAGCTGTGTGGGTTCAAGCCATGAGAGCAAATGGTTAACTTGTGAATTAAACCAGACAACTTGGAAAATCACAAACACATCATAATCACCCTTAGTTATAAAATAATTGTAAAATAGTTTGTTGTTCAGGCATTGAATTAAAAAATAGTGCAGATAAAGTATTGACCTCTACCTCTCAAAAATTAGGCACATTTAAAAAAAATGTTAATGTTTCTTTATTTTTGAGAGAGAGAGAGAGAGAGAGAGAGAAATAGAGCAAGAGGGGGAAAGGGGCAGAGAGAGAGGAAGACACAGAATCTGAAGCAGGCTCCAGGCTCTGAGCTGTCAGCACAAAGCCCAATGCGGGTCTTGAACTCGTGAACTATGAGATCGTGACCTGAACTGAAGCTGGATGCTTAACCAACTGAGCCACCTAGGTGCCCCAAAAATCAGGCACATTTCAATATGATATATCTTCCAGGAAGTTAGTATTTAAAGGCAGACAAAAAATGATCTCTTGGCAGCACTGATGTGTCCTCGTATGAAACCCTAGGTATCTTGCAAAAAGTGCAAATTATGATTCGGTAGGTCTGGGATAGAGCCCAGGAACCTGCTTTCCTTTTTTTTTTAATGTTTATTTATTTTTGAAAGGGGGGGGAGGGGCAGAGAGAGGGAGAGAGAGAATCCCAAGCAGGCTCTGCGCAGAGCCCAACTCGGAGCTCAGTCTCATGAACGGTGAGATCATGATCTGAGCCGAAAGAGTTGGTTGCTCAACCGACTGAGCCTCCCGGGCGCCAAATGAATCTGCTTTTCTAATAAACTCTCACACGACAGCAATGTCAGGTCCATGGAACACACTTTGAGGATGAGGCTGTAGAACACTGTTACCAATAGAACTTTCTGCAATGATGAAAATATTCTATTATCTGCGCTTTCCATCATAAAAGACACAAGCCATTAATGGCAAGCAAGCACCCAAAATGGGATGAGTGAAATTGAATTGCTAATTTAAATAGAAGTTGCCACATATGTCCAGTGACCATCTTGGTGAATGTTGCTCTAGACCGCCTAACCATTATGAATACAATATCCCTGGGTGTCTAACTTAGTGTCTGAAAGCTGAACAAACCAATTTGACAAATACATATGCGATGTCTCATAAAATCAGCTTCTCTAATAAAACTTGAAACAAATGGACATTTAAGTACACTCGTTCAGAATGAAGTGCATGTGCATTATCGACAGGGATGACATTGCCCCTAACGTGACGAAAATTGGTTCTCGTGTGGGGCCTGGGTGTGCAAAGATAGCATTTAGGCATGACGATGGTTGGTGCACCCCGAAGCTCAAATTTACCTGACAGAATCTGATTCCTTAGTATTTAGTTTCTCTTGTTAGGAAGAATTTATATTTAATTTATTTTTTTCTCTTTAGAGAGGCGATATAAAAAAAAAAAAAAGATTGAGAAACACATCTAAAAGTAAGCATCATTATAAACTGCACTTTAATTTGAGTCAATGAATATTTTTAACAGGTCCTCAGATCACTCACCAAAGGCTGTAACTTCATTCTCTGTTAGGAACTGCCATAAATGTGGGGCGCCTGGGTGGCTCCGTTGGTTAAGCATCAGCTCTTGGTTTCGGCTCAGGTCATGAGCTCACCATTTGTTCCTGAGTTTGAGCCCCATGCCGGGCTCTGTGCTGACAGTGGGGAGCCTGCTATGGAATCTGTCTCCCTCTCTCTCTCTGCCTCTCCTCTCTCTCTCACACATACATAAATAAACATCTTTTTTTTAAAAAAGCGTTATAAACGTGACACAATTAGGGGCCTGCTTTCTCTAAGTCAGACGTGATTTCCTTAAAAAACTTTCAGAGAATGTCTCACTTTGCCCTTTAAGAAACAAAAAGATGAGAGGGACAGGAAAGACCTACAATTAGTGGGGACTTATAAAAAATATGACAAGCTATGTTAAAAATAAAATTGAGAGCCGTTTCTATCTTTTTGACATTCAGATGTACTTGGAACGCATTAAGATCAGTACTAAACAGTCCAGAGGCTTGCTTGAGACTTGGATTTGGTTTATTTGTGATGGGAAATCCACATGCTCTATCAGTGCAAGCTAAAGCACACTTGCTGGTAGGATTCTCAATTGGCAGAAACCTGAACTTGAAATAGCAAGGACCTAGAATTCGAAGCCAGTGCGGTGTCGTGGCAAGGAGCAAGAGCTCTCGTGCATCATGAATGGGGGTTGTCAGAATCTCCACTCTTTCGCTGTAATTGGATAGCCTGTTGAATGATAATATTTTCCTAACTGTGGCCTGAAGGAATAATTTCTGGGATTGTGAGGATGTGATTTCCTCTCCACAGATCACAGTCTTTATGTTCTTATACACACCTGGCAGAAATGGTGACCTAGAGTTAGTGGCATGCTGATAAATGAACAACTAGCCTCGGAAGGGGGGGTGGGGAGGGAATCCCTGATGTATAACATGTGCCAGTTCCCATAAAATATTCCCACTGTATGTCTGACGTGACATCCTTAATTATGAAATTGGAAAGAGATGTACAATATCACCGAATTCTATAGTACTTCCACCATACAGATATAAGAGACATAAATCACCTCAAAAGAATAGATACTTGTGGGGTGCCTGGGTGGCTCAGTCGGTTAAGCGTCCGACTTCGGCTCAGGTCATGATCTCACGGTTCCTGGGTTCGAGCCCAGCGTCTGGCTCTGTGCTGACAGCTTGGAGCCTGGAGCCTGTTTCAGATTCTGTGTCTCCCTCTCTCTCTGCACCTCCCCGACTTGCACTCTGTCTCTCTCTGTCTCAAAAATAAATAAACATTAAGAAAAAAGAATAGATACTTGTGACAGGTAGTAATATGATTAAAAAGTGATGACTTTCAACTATTTACTGCCTTTAATTTTAATGTGATTTATTTAATTGCAAGTTTATATGAATTAATATTTGCTAATGACTCTGATTAACAACTGACTCACAGAATATCTAAAACATTTAACAATTGGCAGGTAGCAGGTCTCCCACACACCACTGCCTATGGCAACAAGGAGACAATGAGTTGAGGACAGATTACACAGCAGTATCTGTAGGGTCTATTTGACTTTATTTTTCCCATGGGAAAGGCTTTACGTAAGGTTTGGATTAGAGGCTTTGCTGATTAATATGTTTATTAGGTTGGGTTTTATAAACAGCTCCCTTGAAATTTTATTTATTGCAGCAGGGAAAACAATATGCGGTTACACTCTATTTGTGTATCATATACCTTAGCTTATTTGCATTCTATATTTCTTTCTTTTGTTCTCAAAAAAACAAACAAACTATAGAATAGTGGCGCCAATTGTTCTCTGTATCCTCAACTCTACTATTAGTAATAGTTAGATTCAAAGTAGATTTGGTTTGCAGGGCACAAAGAAATAAGTTATAAAACCATAATAACACATGAGTTTTATATCACATGTTATAATTTAGAAAGTGTATAACTCATTGATTTACCATAGATATTTCATGCAGATAAATTTTAATTTAAACATGAATTTTATGCCCAGTCTTATTTTTGTCTCATAGTGTGAAATTCATTTCAGTTCATGCTTATTTAATATTTACTATGTGTAAGGAAGTGCATATATATTAAATTAATTAATTAAATTAATAGCGCATATTAAATTAAAAAGGAGGAACACTAATTATTTTGTCATTTCAGGAAGGTAGGAGAGCAAGGGACATATTTCTATCCGGTCTATTTTTTAAGAACCTTGAGAACTAGAGATGTTAGGCCAGGGAGTTTTTACTTATATCCTGAGACAAAAAAGAAAGGAGAGTCTGTCTTTCTACTCCCCGATACCAACCACTGCTACTTTGATTACCCAATAATGAGGATTTTTAATTATACCCCTGACTGCCAGCAGTCATGGTGGTGATCCAAAGAAAAGAGTCTAGGAAGGATTATCTTGATTTATATAATGTAGATAACTAAGGAGTAAAAAAACAGCAGCATAGCAAGAGAAAAGTTTGGAAGATTGGAAGGGACTGTTGAAGGGGCAGCTGCCACTCTCGAGGGTCTCTGGAGAGATAGAAAGGTAAAGAAGATTTGAATAAACTTGGGAAATTTCCCTAGGTCTTACCTGATGTTTAGTACACTCCTTATTACTCTGTTTGTTGTTGTTGTTGTTGTTGTTTTCGCAATCAGATAAAGTTTCCTTTGTATATGTCACCTCCCATTAATGCTTTGATGGAAAAAATAGGGAAGGTAGAAACCTACAGTATGAGCATGTTACCTCTATCCTCCCTAATTATCATTACATGCATCAAACTCCAGATGTGACTCTCTATTTGGATATTTGCAATCTGAAAATCTTGACTTAAATAATTAGCATTAAAAAGGATATGAACTTTATCACACTGAGTGATGACATACCTTAAGATCACTGTATTCTTAGGAAACTTGTACTCTTAATAGTTGTTAACTCTTCAAATAGCCTAATCTTCTGACCTTTCATTCTCCATATAGCAATGGATTCCAAGTAAGCTGGGAAAACAGTGGCTAACCTGCTGACCAAATCATACCGCACTTTAAAGCAACTTCAGGAGTTTTGCTTTCTCTTTTGCCTTAGACATCTCTTTATAACTTTTCTGTTCTGATCATCTATTCCAAATTTCCTGCTTACCTGTGAGATATTTCTGCAACGTATTTTGCAGCCTTTTCCATTCATTTGTTGAGCTCACAAAATCCCTGCTTAAAATATGACATTGGTGAAAGCTATGAAGAAAACAACTATTGTTCAGACTGGAAATGTCCGTGGCCAAGAATAGCAATGATTTCTCTGGTGCCATTTCTATCATCAGTATCTTTATTCCTGGCAATTCAACATCAGCATTTGGAGATTTTATTGAACAAAGGGAAATTGAATTAATGAGCCAACAAAAATGATCAACATCAAAGGCTGGATGCCATCGGAAAAACTGAGCAAAAGAATGAATGTGTTCAATGATGCTAGTGCATTGCATGACTGTTGTAAAGGATGTCACCTATCAACCTTTTGAATAAACAAAACACAGGTTAAGAGTTGGTACTATAATCGCCACTTCCTCTTGATGTCACTTATCAACCTTTTGTATAAACAAAACACAGTTGGTACCAACAAAAAACAGTTGGTAATACAGTCGGCTCTTCCAAGAATAGATTTGGACATGATCCCAGTGAATATATCACCAGGGCAGAGTGGAGGATTTTCTTTAACCTCTTAAGACTTTAAACTCAAAGCCATTCCATTGAGCTTCACAGCATTCTTATGCCTATTTAACTAATTAACTTATACTAGCTGTTGCAATTTTGCATGCAAAGGATACAATAGCTCTAACTAGCACTAGCCAAAAGAAAAATGTTGAAAAATGATATTATCATCCTACATTAGTCTACCTGCTTGGACTGCAACTCTAATACTGATTCTGGTCTGTAGTGAGGTAAGGAGTTGAAGACACAGGTATTTCCCAAGATTCTAGTAAAAACAACAACAACAACAACAACAACAACAACAAAAACCAGATTCGATTCTAGTAATAATCGGACTTAACATCAGGAAACTGGGAATCCCCAGCCAGGACAAATAGTGCCGCATAAACAGACCTGTTAGAAAGTTCTGACTGGTATATATATGCATATATTTATATATGTGTGATCTACCAAAAAACAGGCATAATAAAGTGCACTTTTGAGTATTTAGTCCAGCCTATACCTGCGTTGAGACATTCCAAAATATGGTTCTGGGTGGCTATTCAGCCCTGTTGAAATTTATAGCTGGGTTAGTTGTCATAGTCAAATTAAATCGATTGTTCAGACACTTTGGGGTTATGGCCTAAATTGGTCTATTAATACTTGCCCCAATTCTGTGCCTTACTGTGGAAGCTTGACATAATGGTGTTGCAGGAAAAAAAGAAGCTTAAAGATTCAAAATAGCAAGGAATTAAATGTTGTACACAACTAGAATTTTAGGAGCATTGTATTCTAATCCTAATCTTAGGATTTTTCCTATTTGGAAGATTTTGAAAGAATGTACATTTGCCACCGTTTTTTTCCCTGTTGGATGAGGAGAATGTCATTATCCTAAATTTAGTACACAAAATGATGTATTTTAAAAAGGTAACAATTGGGACGCCTGAGTGGCTCAGCTGGTTAAGAGTCCAACTCTTGATTTCTGCTCAGTCATGATCTCATGGTCCTGAGATCGAGCCCTCATCGTCATGGGATTGAGTCCCATGTAGGGCTCCATACTGAGCATGGAATCTGCTTAAGATTCTCTCCCTCTTCCCTTGCCCTTCCCTCTTTCTTTCTCTCTCTCTCTCAAAAAAAGTAACAATCGCAACCTGAAATTTTGAATGTGCTAAATACGATACAAAGCGTTGAAGTTATTATTAACTCCTCTATTTTCATTTTAAGAGTTAAGTTTTCCTTGAGAAGAAATTTTACACTTCACCCTCAAAATTTCCCCAGTGTGTCTTAGAACCATCCAGAGAATGAATATTCAAAATGAAAATCCCTGGCTCCCCTCCCTGAAGATTCTGACTTGGTAGATCTAAGATGTGCACCCTGGGTGGTTCGGTTGTAAGTGGTACGCAGACCTCTGCAAATACTGCGCATCGACCAGCCTGGTTGTACCATGCACGCAACTCGTTTTCAGCACAGCTGCTGTTCTCCCTGATGTCAGAATTACTTTGTAATGTGTCTATGTGTTAAAGAGATCACATTGGGTATGCAATTAATCTGGTTTAATATTTGATAAATATAGAGATCATTAGGAGAAAATGTTTACAAATTGGCCTCACCATTGATATTCTTTTCATCCTCCTTGTCAAGTTCCAATGCCCAGCACACGAAAAATAAATGAAGTAAGTCTGATGAGCGTTGATATATTTTTCATTTATGTTTTTCTATTCAAGACAGTTTTTCTCTTGTCTTTTGGAAAACACTAGAAAAATATATGTAAAGATTATGTATTTTAATAAATCACCTTCTGATAATAAGTCATTTCCTCTCCTTGTAAGGTGTGTGTGTGTGTGTGTACATGCTAGAGAAAGGGGGGGCAGTGAAAAAATAGGAGTAATCTTGGTTGAAACAACCCAATACAAAGAGAATCATGCCTCAAAGCAATGCTGCTAGAAAATCATGCTTAAGGCAATGCAGCAAGGAACAGTTCTCCCATTCTGCCTTGGAACTGCATTCCCAAATAAAGGAAGACCAGCAAGTGCTGGGTGCCTTAAAGTGTGGCAAATAGGTTCTACAAAACAAATTTCCGCAGGTCAGTAAAAATAGGTAGTCATCACTTAAAGTCCTCTCATGGGTAAGGTTTTTAAAAGGGCTGGTATTATGATATAATATTACAAGATTCAGGTTTTGTTTTTTTGTTTTTTTGTTTTTGTTTTTGTTTTTGTTTTTTACTGTATATTTTTGAAAGATAGAGAGAGACAGCGAGAGCAAGCAGGGGAGGGGCGGAGAGACAGAGAGACACAGAACCCAAAGCAGGCTCCAGGCTCTGAGCTATCAGCACAGAGCTCCAAGCGGGGCTCAAACCCAGGAACCATGAGATCATGACCTGAGCAGAAGTCGACACTTAATGGACTCAGTTACCCAAGAGCCCCCACAAGATTCAGTTTCTAAAGATGGTGCAATGGATATGGAACAGGAGTTGTTAACAAAGTAATGTAAAGGAAGAAGAATGCTGTAATGATTAAAAATGCCTGGCTCTTATAAATGGTTAACCTTTGGGATAGATGGACTTGTTTCATTCCATCTATCATTCAACTTTAGCTAACTATATTCAGACTATATTCTACTTAGTCTATTCCATTTCATTCTATTTATCATTCAACTTTAGCTAACTATATTCAGACTTTTATTTCGGAAAAAAAAGAAACTGATAATTAGACAATTTTCTTATCAATGGCCAATTCCTAGATCTTGCTTTTAAGACCCAATTGTACAATATAAATTTCCTAAAACTTCTAAGAAGATAAACCTAAAGAACATACAACATTTTATCTGTTTAATATGTTCGATATTATGTAATTGTCTGAATTAGTGGGTGTTAAATTCATGCTGCTTTTTCAAAGCATCTTAGAAACAGAGTCATTATAGTATTCTTCCCTAGATCATTCCATTGACCATTCTACCAAGTTTATTTCACATATATACAAGAATGTCATCTGCAATAAGCACTTAAAAAATACAAATGTGTTAGACACCAGAAGACTACCCACAGGACTTCAGAAAAATACGAGAAAATTATTCCTGTCGATTTCCCTCCCACCACCGTGTTCTTCCACTCACATATGCCCATACACCACAGGGCACATAAGATGCCGTCTGTGGTCTTACATAATACCCCTTCCCCGTGCTTCCTTTTCATTGCCCTTTCTAGGCATGCTGATAAAAATTGGTCTTATCACTTTCATCGTATATTTTATTAGTTGATAAATGCAATTTGCTTTTTTTCAAATTAAAAACATTTGAAGACAATTACCAGCTTTCTATCAGGTCTTTTGAGACACATAAAATATGAGTTATATTTACAGTTTTAGAAATCAATTGGTATTTTGTAAAATCAGGTGTGGTTTATAATTTGATAGTTTCCATAGGAAAATATTTTTAATTCATAAATTATTTAAACTACTGCAGAAAAGTCTTAATTTGTACTTAAAATTCTCTTTCTCTCTCTCTGTTAAGATAGGAATTTCAATGAATATTTTTCTTGAATTTTGGAAGTCTATTTTTAATGAGTAGTTCAAAGAGAATTTTGAGCTTCCTTGAATTCTAAAAAATTTAAATATCTTAAATATTTTATAAGTAAACAGTTAATCTGCTTATAAATTGAATAGATTTTGATCTATATAATTACAATTTAAATTTAAATGGAATTATTTAAGTAAATTCATGAGATGGGAGAAAACTCTATAATAATAAATAACAATCAGTAAAATAATAGAGAGGGGCACATGAACAGCTCAGTGTTCACGTCATGATCCCAGGGTCATGGGGTCAAGCCCCGATTTAAGCTCTGCACGGAGCATGGAGCCTGCTTAAGTTTCTCTCTCTCTCTCTCTCTCTCTCTCTCTCTCTCTCTCTCTCTCTCCCCCTCCCCCCCCGCCCCTCTCCCTCACTTGCACATGCTCTCTCTCTCAAATAAAAAATAAAATAAAAAAGTAAAATAATAGAAAAACACTTAATTTTTCAAACAGGTCTAGGGGAAAAAAACTGGTAAAACCAGTGCAATGTGAAGCCAAGGAATTTTTATAAAAAATTCATGAATAACAATGGAAAACATGTTGAAGCATGTGTTGAAAAGATACACTCTAAGCCTCTGGTCTTACAAACAGAATGAATTTTTTTACCATTATTTTAAGTTTAAAACAATATTTTTCCTATGTTTTGTTATATATGTTTATTTCTAACAGATTTTTCCCTTCTAAATAGAATTCTAAAGACTATTTTGGAATAGTCTTTGTGCTCATGTAGGAGACTACACTTAAAATATAGCATCAAATTAAATGTGTATTGAATACAAAGGGAAAGAATTTCTACACAATTCAAGACTTCAGCTTAGAAGGCTTAAATTCTTTCTGCTCATTCTAGGGCTGCTTCTATCATGGCGGCAGGATCAGCAGGGAAAAGCAAGTTCAATTCTCCGTTAGTCCTGTTACTAATTATATGACTCAAGCTTCATTTGGTTTCCATGAATATGTAGACATAATATTGGCAATTTTATTTCACATCTTCTGAATTTTAAACTGATGCAAACTCAGAATAAGCCAATATACTCACAACCAAGTAAAGTTGGGGGAAAAATGTCCTAAACTCTCAATAACACTAATTGTAATACTTTTCTCAAGAATTCTTAAGAGATCTTTTCTTGTTCTTTACTTCTCATTGTGCTATGAAAAAAAAATATTAGTAGACTGTCTTTAGGGCATTTTTCTAACGTGTTGAAATGTTTGGTTCTTCCTATATTTTGTCAGAAACAATATTTACTCAAGTCAATATATATTTTGGCCAAAAAAATATATTTATTACTTTTTATATTTATATGAAAATTGAAAATACCCCTTGAGGCTTCCAACTGTTTTTTTTTTTTTTTACTGTGCCCTACTTAAAAGTTTTTACTCACATGAAAAATATTATTTATGTATTTACCTTTTACATGTTAACTTGATAAACTTAAGTTTGACATTTTATACAGAATATATATGTCTCCTTCATTTATTCAAAATGGATTTATTATGCATCTAAAATCAGGGCACTGCAGAAGACCTTGGGAAAGATTCAAAGATATTTCTGTGCCATTCATGAATTTATTCAGCAATTAATGGGCAAAATCTCAGAAACAGGTACTAGTACAGATTTTCAATTATGCTAAAGCATGACTACTCTGCTTGCAAGAATTTTAATGTGTGAATGAATTTTAATGTGGGTATTAATCAATGTGGGCAAGTAGAAATGTGTGTTTTAGAGGAGGGGGTATGATAGGTTGAAGAAGGCTGCAAACACAAATTCTTTTTCATTCATCCCTTTGATAAGTAAACTCTAATTTAACAGGGGCTACCCTCAGTGATTTATTTGATTAATAGAATGCACTGGAAGAAACATTCTGGGACTTCCAAGTCTAAACCATAAAATGACAGTGGCTTCATCCTTGGCTCTTTGAAAATGCTTATTCTTAGGGGCTTATTCCATCTGAGAACCCAGCCAACATACAGTGAGAAGCCAACCAGCCAACATACAGTGAAACTACATGGAGAGGCCAAGTGTTGGTACTCTGGTCAAAAGCCCCATATCAGCTCCCGAGCCAGCCTCAGCTACCAGCCTTGTGAATGATCCACCTTGGATATCCAAAACAGTAGGACTTACAGGTTAGCAGAGCCCCAGCTGACATCTGTCAGCAACTGCACTAGAGATCCCAAATCGGAAGAAGCATATACTATACTTTCAGGTTTTTCAGCAAATATTTATAAATATGATTCATTCCCTTGATGTTAGTTAGCTCACCGTTAGGAAGTAGGTGCCTGGTGGTCAGTTACACCCACTCTATGAGTTTAGATTATGGTGTGGAACAGCTGACCTGGGAAATCTTAGTGGCTTACTACACAGCATATTGATTTCTTGATCATAGTACATCTCCAACATAAGTTGCTGGTCATTCTACCCCAGCAAGTTGTGAAGGGGTCCAGGTTAATGGAGGCACCACCATGTGCTAGCTACATCTTCTAAGATGTGGTCATCTTCTACGATACAAGTTCTTTTTGTTTGCGGAGGCAGGGAGAAGACTGGAGAATCCCATAAAAAAGCCCTTTTCACTTTTACTCACATGTAATTGACCCAAACTGGCCATGTGGCTCTCTCCCGAACTGAGAGAACCATGCAAATATAGATGAGCAAATGAAGTATGTTTGGTATTACTGACTTTTCCACATTCACAGACTTGGATTGTAGTCACGACTTTGTTGAGACATCCAACTTACATTTGAGTGTTAGGTGTGGACATAGAAAAATTTGATGAAAATGTAAGAACGTGAAAAATGAAAGAAACAAGGCAAATATTACCAAAAATCACAATAATAATATTCAGAGGAACAACAAAAAAAAAAAAAAGAAGAAGAAATATTTATTTAGGGTTTAGAATATGCCAAGCATGTTCTAAGTGCTTTAAGTGTATCATTTTACTTAATCTTCACAACTACATTCTGAAGTAATTATTATTATCCTCATTTTATAGATGAGAAAACTGAAGTACAGAGAGATTAAGTAATTAGCCCAAGCTCACACAACTAGGTGGTGATGGAGACGAGATCTGAGTCCAGGCAGACTGCTTCCAGGGTTTGCTAAAATGGAAAAAAATAAATAAATAAATAAAATCCAAGGATAGCACTTGAAGTAAGCCAGACTGTTGTTTTTCAAAAAACCTAACAGAATTGCATCATTTCCATGTTGAAATGCTATGGACCAAAATCTGATTCTCAGCCTTCCAAGCGCAGAAATATCTATCATTCCACCAGCCAGAGAGTTCAGGAGTGACCTCAGACTGATGTATGATCAGGATGCTACTGAATAAATTTATAATGAGAATTTGTAAGGCTTTCATGTCCTCCCTCTCCGCAAGATGTTCGTTCTCTTTGTTTAGGAAAGCCGTGAGGGAAATATAACTATAACAAAGGTACTTGCTTATTAATTTATAATTAATTGCACAACTGCTAAGTAGCCTGAGCACCAAAGTTCTTAGACCTGAGCAATATTCTTATGAGGGAAATGGATATTGAACCTGCCTGGGGATAAGGGACTAGAGCTAGAAGTTAGTTATGTGAATCCATTGCGTACTGACATTAAAAAGAGTAGAATGAGGGAGTCTGGCTGGCTTAGTCAGTAGAGCGTGTGACTCTTACTCTCAAGGTCATGAGTTCAAGCCCCACATGGGGCCCCGGGGACCCCATTGCTCTCAGGGTCATTAGTTCAAGCCCCTTGCTCTCAGGGTCATGAGTTTAAGCCCCATATAGTAAAAATACTATATATATGTGTATATATATATATATATATACACACACATATGTATGATATATGATATATGTGTATATATATATATATATATATATATTATTACGATCTCATCTCCACAATAAGAATTGTATCTGTCAGGTATAGTCTATATTCAAATGGAACAACCACTCTCCATTCAGTCCAGACCAGAGACTTCCAAATTTTCTCAGTTCTCTGTGCCCTTAGTGTCTCACAAATTTTTTCACAGTGCCTATAGGGCAAAGGAAATACCAAACAGTTCCTTTTGTAAAGTAGCCACGGCCCATCAGTTTAATAAGTATTCATTTACTAATAACATAGAAGAATTTGAAAGAAATAATGCTTATACATTGAAAAACTACATATTTACATATAATTCTTAAATAGCCGCAATTGCTAACAGGTGTGCCCCTGTCGGACACCACACACCTTTGCAAACCTTGACATCAGATTGGGCAACACCACCCTCATTTCCTGTTCCAGGTTCCCTTTCACATGGTGCTTGCTTCTAATCACAGAAACTGCCGAACATCCAGCTTTTCAAGGATATGACTTCACTGGAAGGAATGTAGGAGTGTCTAATATTCGAGCTATGAGGTACCTAGTAGTCTGTGCAGCATCCAACGAATGGATATTGAGCATTGCTGTGCTTCCCTTGAGCATTTGTAATATAGCACAGCACTCCAGTGTGAACTTGACAGTGTTCAGACAGGCACAGTCAACATTCGCTTTTGACAAGTTTTGCTAGCTTATAGGACTAAAACTCCTTTGTCTGGACCCATCTTTTCTTTGGTTATGTTAATATATTCTATCTGATACTTTTGCCCTAGGGCTAATTCCTTTTGCCTCAACCACCTGCTACAAATCTCTTTAACCCTTCTTTACCATTTAACTCTAAGGTGGAAACTCTATTTACCTCCATCTCAAGCTCCTAAGGAGAACCTTACTGCAGCTCTTGTGGACAAATGACAGAAACTACCCAAAACTGTTCAAGAAGTTGGTATGAAAGCTGCAAGTAACATGATAGGCAGATGATTGATCTGAAAAGATTTAGGACTGTCACTCTGCTAGTCTTAGTATTATACCAAGCCCAGAAGAAACGTGAGTGCCAGAGTGAGACATCCCAGATCTTTACCTCTGTCCCTTGGACTTGTTTCATGAACTCCATTGCAACAAATACGAATAATCCCCCAGACCAGGCTGAGGTTTCAGGGAGAAACAAAACTCCCCCCCCCCCCCCCCAACCAATGTTCTTTTCTTTTTTCTTCAGTCTAATGATGTGTGTTTCATTTTCTATCACAGAAAAGGAGGGAATGATATTTAAATAAGTACTAGTTAAATAGTGCATTTTGGCTATCTCTGAATACATTAATCATATACTCAGTCATCATTGCTTCAGAGAATCCAACTTAGAGGCGGATCTCATTAGAATGTCAAAGAAACACAGTTTTTACAAGGAAGCTCTAAAAATTGTCCCTAAATCGACTGATATTTTACACGTTTCAATAATTGAAAAATACTTTTTGTTTTCCTTTTTCAATGTAGTATATATTGCCGCCACTCAGAAACAAAAGGCAAGAACACAAAATCAAAGAAAAATACTGGTTCAAGTATTTTTGTCTGTGAAAATGATTCCACTAATCATAAAAATCCTCTAGTGTAAGAGATGAAAGCTTATTGTCATTATCAAGTATCTCTTTTTTCAGTTTTTCTACTCTTAGCCAATTGTTGGAGGGGGACGTGAATATTGCTGAACAATAATACAACCTGCCCTTTAACATGTATAAGGAAACACTGGGAGGTTTTATTTATTAAGATTTCCTTCCAACCCCTCTAGTCAATAGTTTCTAATACTTGGTTTTGCAAGTATATTTCATTTATTCTTTAGGAATATTGAACATGCGGTTTGCCTAAAGTACTGGCCCAAGTGTTAGGCAATTAGGTTCTTTTCCGGCTCTCCCACTAGAAAACAATCATTTTGAAAATTCCATATTAGATTTCACCAGGATTACCTGAGCAATAAACCTCCTCCAAATCCCAGTAGTTTCTGGCAACAGGCATTTACTTCTCCTTCACATTACATGTGGGTAGGTCTGCTCTAGGACTGTGGATCGTGTTCCCTGAATCACTTATTATCCCAGGGCCCAGATATGGAGCACACCCACCCAGGATGTGATGCTCATGTGATGGCAGGCAAGAGTTGGTGAGAATTCAAAGACTCCATGAAGTTTCATCTCAGACCTGTTGCGATGTGACTTCCTTTTGCCACATTACGTTGGCAAAAGGAAGTCACGTGGCTAAGCCCAATATCAGTAGGATGGAGAAATATACTATTCTCAAGTGGAGAGTGAATATTTGATGGATGTTAATACATCCTACCCCAGTCAGCCATCTTGGTCACATTCACTTATTTCTTCCCACATAAAATGTGCTCACTTCCACTGCAGGGAAGGGACATGGCAAAAGTGTCCTGTAATCAGGGCACCAGGGTCTAAAGGCAAGATGTCATAATAGTGTCTATATAAGGGCTAATTGTGGCTTCTCTTGAGTTTGAGACCTATGGAGAAAATAAGACAACTCATCTGTACACACACACACACACACACACAACACAATTGTAGGACAAAACAGGTTAACCACAATAAACACCACCATCTGAAAAGGCAAAGAGTGGGAGACAGAAAGCAGTCACTGGTCCATAGCAATTCAGAAATCTTGGAGGCCAAATGTTGCATGATCCCCCATCCTTGGGGTTAGGTGATATATCTTGATTAGGCCCAATGTGGCTCCCTGGGAACAGCTCCCCAATCCACTTCTTCCATAGCTACTGGAACCACCATCTGGGAAAACCTTTTAACTCATCGCTTCTCTGCTCCATTGAGGTTTATGAGATTGAGGGAGCTGAGCTGTTTCCAGCCCACAGAATTTGTGGCCCAAATGTCAGTTTGTGTTTGTTATAGTCAAATGCCTTTTACATCCAGGCTGGTGGTACCATTAGTAATATAACTTTTTGAGAAACTTTGCTGACGTAGGTTTTTATTCCAGGGCTGTAGTCATATCAAAATTCTTTTGAGTCATTTCTCCCTCGCTAGACTTAGTTACAAGTGCTTTAGGTTGATCAGCCCTCCCTGGGACCGAGTCTCTTGTCACTTTTCCTCAGCCATTTTATCCAAGTGAAAGGAGTTATTGGAGGCCACGTGAATCTAATCAGAAGTCTTAAAGAAATCTGTGATCATCGCAACTTTGATTTGTTTTTGCCCTCAGGCTGTGTCATTAGCATCAATCAGCATTTCCGCTCAAGGATTTCTCATCTTCATCTTGACTGTCTACAAATGAGAAACCATTTCATTTTCCAGTGCGCCAAGCTCCTTCGACTCTCTATGTCCCCTTGCAAACCACATAGATCCTTTCTCAGCTTATTCTTTCTTACATTACAAGATAAAAACATAACAAATGACAACCAACTCCAAACAGTAAATATCTTAAGTACATTCTCAGCCTCCTGGGTATTTTCATTCAAAAGCTTAGCTAAATATTTCCTTATTGTGTAATATGGGTGGCCATTTTTTCCAGGCTCCTATAAATTTCCTTGCCACACACCAATCAGTCCCAAGCCAATACCAGAACTATTTATTTCTCTGTTGTTATTGTGGAAAATGCTTCACTTCTATCAATACCTCCATTTGTCAACTTCAAGAATATTTTATGTTGCATGGCAGGAAAAGAAAAAGAAAAATGTCAAAATCTCAATGATTTAATATGACAAATACTCAGATCTTATTTACATACTAACTGTTGGCTATAGGTTGTGTACTGAAGCTGTGTTTCAGCCTGTGAATTGGATTTAGGTGTGCTCCACAAGCTGGTGGAAAGTCGTGATGTCTTTTAAAGTCCAGACTTGTCAAAATAGCACTTCTGCCATATTCCATTAGCTAAAGCAAGTTACAGGATCAAGCCCCAAATTCATGGGGTGGAGAAGTACATTTCTCTCAGTGGCAAGAGAAAAGACTGAATATTTGTTGAAGAATAATGCAACTCACCACAGCTACTAAATTCTTACTGGCCTCATTACGATGTGATTCAAGGAAAGGAAAAAATGATGTATAAGCAATCATACTGTGTAACTAACAATTAGATGCTAAAATACCCTCTGTGTTTCTGATGTTTGCAAAGTAGCTTTAAGCAAGTAGTTTTCAACCGAGCTGAAACATATCTACTTTTTGCTCTTTCCTACTGCACGTCTACTGAAGTCAATGAGCATGTACTAATGATATTTAGATACAGTCCTGCACAGGCTATGGATGGCTTATAATTAGATTATCAGTGAGAAGTGTCAGTAATTTCTTTATCTATAATGTCAAAACATATAAAAGTGAATTTATCACCCCTTTGGAGAAATTTCAACATCATTATGTCATCAGAGGGCTGCACTCAAGTTTATTTAGCAAATAAGTTGGCTTCCAGTACTATTGTAACATTGTCACTTGGCCTGTCAGCCCGATTTACCCTGGCTTCCCGTTTGCAAAATAAGAAAAATAAGTTTTTCTATAGCACGACCAGGCATAAAGTAAAACGTCTACTACTCATTCTCCATCTTCTACTCTCGGCATGAGTACAGGGGTGGTAGGAGGTTGGGATTTTTCTGAATGACATGAAGTTTTTGACTTTTACCTTTCAAATAATATTTACATACGAGGTTCAAACTTAGAGCAGTCATCCTGAAGCTTAGGCCAAAAGGGAAGTGTGAACCATGGCAGAATGTGCTTCTCTGGTGAGGAATTTCACTTATCCATGCTCAGCACCTTTAAAAATCTCACTCAGAGCCCGACAGTCATTTCAGAATGTTAACGGATCTCTGGTGGTCTGCAATGAGCACCTGTATCAGTGTCGTCTGTTTGGTACATGTGTCCTAATATGTCACCATTCTAAGACAATTATGCATCCATCTGTCAGATCTCATAACTGTAGGGATAAGAGTGAAAGATTCAATGTGTCTAAAAGAATTTTATATATACCAGTTGCCAATGTCAATTTCCCACCTGTTTATTTTATAACAAGCTCAAATTTATAAGAAGGGATATGCATAACTACTTTCAAGGTAAAGAGTTCCATGGTTGAGACAGTCTTCTCCGTTCTTCAGGAACCCCAGTGTCATTTCATCCACTCGTCACAGAAGTGTGACCTGCACTTGAATGGAGCCAGAAAATACTGGAGTGAGTGAAGGATAAAGTAAATTGCATAGAATTTTAATTTGTAGAGGCGTGTTCTCCACCTGAAATCTCCTCTTGTTCATAAATTAAAGTTGAATCTGTGATCCAAAGGTGATCTAATCCCCAGATAAATCAAGCCTGGATTCTCAGGTGTAAACCTCAATTCCCTACTATTTTCCACTACTTTTCTTATGTAAAACAAAACTTTTCTTTTGTCTAAAAATAAATGACCGAATTTAAGTACCATGACGTACAAATTTAAGAAGAACCACTACATACCTATTAGAATGGCTAAAATTTGAAGTACAGACATCACCAAATGTCCACAAGGATGTGCACCAATAGGAACTCTCATTGGTTGCTGGTGGAAAGGCAAAATGGTGCAGTCACATTGGAGAACAGCTTGGCAGTCTTAGAAAACTAAACATACTCTTAACATATGATCCAGCAATCTCGCTCCTTCATATACGTAAATGAGTTGATAACTTATGTCCACACCAAATCTGCACATGAATGCTTAAAGCAGATTTATTCATAATTGTCAAAATAGGGAAGAAATCAAGACGGGCTTTAATGGGTAAATGGGTAACTAAACTGTGGTACATCCATACAATGGACTATCGTTTGATGATAAAAAGAAATGGGCTATCAAGCAATGAAAAGAGACGAAGGAAAGGTAAGTGCGTATTGCTAAATGAAATAAACCAATCTGAAAAGACCATATACTGCATGATTCCAACTGTATGACATTCTGGAAAAGGCAAACTATGGAGACAGTAAAAAGATCAGTGGTTGCCAAGACTTCCTAAGGAAGGAGGAAGGAAGAGGTGGAGAAATAGAGCTGTGTAATTTTTAGGGGAATAAAAGGATTCTGTATAGACTGTATATGGTGGGTACATGTCATCATACATTTACAACACAGTGTACAAACCAAAACATAAACCCTAAGGTAAACTCTAGATTTTAGTTAGTAATAATGTATCAAGACAGGCTCATCAATTATAACAAATAATTATACCCATCTTGCACAATATAACACTGGGAGAGGAGAGACTGTGGGGAAGAGAGAAGTATACTCAAACGCTCTGGACTTCCTACTCGATTTTCCTGTAACCATAAAACTCCTTGCAGAATTAAAACCACAGAGTAAATCAAAGAGTTCTTTAGGTTACAGCGTATGGCTTCATGAGTTAAAATTAATCAAACTGACTGACTCCGGAACTTACACATGAAACTAATTTCATCACACACTGCTTTTCATTTGTAACAATCTTAGATATATGCAGAAAAAGGTGGTTAAACAGAGATATGAATACTGACACGGTATTTGCTTTGTGTTCAAAAGCTCTATACTTTTAAAATATAGCTTGTTCTCTAAAGAACCATATCTTTTCAAAAGTAAACATTCTCTTTTAAAATAATTCTGAAACTAAAGACGTCTTTTTTTTTTTTGAATTGAAGGATAGTTGACATACAATGTTACATTTACATTTCAGGTATACAACAGTGATTTGACAAGTTTATAAGTTATGCTGTGCTCACCACAAGTGTAGCCACCTTCTGTCACCATACAACACTATTACAATACCATTGACTATATTCCCTATGCTGTGCCTGTCATCACTGTGACTTATTCATTCTGTAACTGGAAGCCAGTACTCCCATTCCCCTTCATCCATGAAGATATTTTTAAATAGTTACTCTTACACTGCCTTCTGTCATTGCCTTAAACGTACCTCTTATTTCTCATCTAGAATACTCATTCAAATATTTGTTCAGCATATACTGAGCACCTACTATATGCTAGGCATTGTCTCAGGCATTACAGTAAATATCCCAGATATTTACTGTCCCAAATAAAACAAGACCCCTGAACTCAGGGAGCACACAAACCTAATGAGACACCGTGGGTTTGATTCTATAATAAACAATGTCAAAATCTCAGCAGCTTAGCATAATGAAGGTTAATTTCCAGTTTATATCACAGCTAGTATGGATCCATATGTGTGTGGTGGGGGAGGGAAATTGTTGATGGGGAGGGTGCTCTGTGTAGTGACTCAGAAATTTGGACTCTTCATATTTAGTGGCTCCATAAACTTCAGTGTGCGATCCTAAAAATGGCCATAAAAGAGGAGAGGAAGATCGAATGTGGAAGGCTGTGTAGGAGGGGTTTATGGCCAACTCTACTAGTTATATACATCATATGGTCCCAACCTAACTATAAAGAACGATGGGAAATAGAAGCTACTTGGCCAGGAAGAAATGAAATGGGCTGATAAAGAACATACTGTTCTTTCTGTCACACAGATATATACATGAAAATATTTATAATACAGTGTGGTAAGTGATATAACAGATATGTGTAAACAGTCATATTTTATTCAAAAGAGAGTTTCCAAAGACTTTAAACTAAAATTCTCATAATGCAGCTAATTTTCCCGTAAAAATGTAAGTTAGAGGAAGTGTCTTAGATATTATAACTCTCTAACTATTTTAGCACCTTTTTGCTTGAAAGTTCCTTTTTATTTTCTCAACCAATACCCAGTATTTTAAAGTTTCCTCTCTTAAATGATTGAGTAAAATAGGTCATGCAGTGTTTGGCCTTCTCAACATTTCCCCACATCCAACTTTCATCCCAAAGCTTGGGGACACATTTCTCAGCAAATGTGGTAATGCGCCACTATAAATGACTGTCGGATGACACGGTTAAAGAATACAAAAAAATCTTACATAATAACATTATATGACAAAGTACAGTCCTATTTCCCCAAATCACCCACACACAGTCAGATGACTGTAAACAAATTCACATAATACAGACTAAATATGTGTGAGAAGCATATCTTTTTTATCGGCCAAATTCAGATTCTCAATAACTCAAAGTGTAATTTTTTCAGGTTCTCAATAAGTCAAAGTGTGATGTTATTGTATTTTAACTATTTTAAATCACATAATAAACTTTGCATAAAATGTGACCAAATTTATGAACTCGGTTTTGTTTTGTTTTCCAAGAGCCTCGTAAGCTACAGACCAAACCGGGATAGCTTTTCTATCCTTGGCACCTTCCAACTCTTTCCCCATGATATCCTTGGAAAATTAGAAATGAGAAGCACAGATCGCATCATGTTATTCTCTTCAGAAGAATCCTTTAATGGTTCTACACCCCACTAGCTCGACTACCTGTACGACAAAGGCCAAACTCTATAGTTTTTAAATGCTGTTTCTTACAACAAACATTTAACGAAAATCTACCAGATGCCAAGTATTGCAGAGAAGCAAAACTTGAAAACTCTTTACAATCTTTGCAAAACATACTCTTTCATCTGTAGTTTCTAGCACTATCCATCGTTGGCTCCAACATACGTAGCAGCTAGTCACCCCCTGACCACAAGATTTTTTTGTTCATTTCTCCTCGCCTTTGAACACGCTGTATCAGCCAGAGTTTAGTGTAGTAAATAGATATTTCGAGCAGAAAGGGATTTAATGCAGGAAATTAAATGCTTACAAAATGATTAGAAGGGCTGGCAGAAGGGGAGCCATGGGTCTGCTACTGGAGTGATGAGTTCAAAGACACGTGACCCTGGTAACTAGGCCCAGGTATGCGGATTCTGGCTCCTTCAATTATCTAACTGCCTTGAGATCCACCAGACGCTGGAATATTAAGTCTTGCTGGTTTACACTCCAACATGTCTATGGCATTATTTACCAGTTAAAATAGCAGCAAGAACATGGTTTCTACCACAATAGCCACATTCCAAATTTCCTATGAATGCATCTAATTAGCATAATCTAAGTTACTTTCAGACCTAGACTATCAGGAGACCTAGGAAACAGGTTTTAGCTCTCTCTCTCTGTAGTTAGGAATGCACAGAGAAGGAAGTAGGAAAGAATGCTGAGTCAAATCCAGAATGAACAGTATCTAATGCCTGGATTGCATTCCATCCCTATTCTCTGCCGACCACCATACCTACTCCAACATCCAACTCTAGTATTCTAGTATTCTAGTATTCTTCTGCATGATGAGATACCTGGCTGTAAGACAGGACCATAATATTGCTCAATTCCTGAGGGTACCATTTTCAGAGGACGTTTTGAATGCTAAGAATACACAGGATGTCTTGGGTTCTGAGTCAGTGTTGCCTCCTGAAATTGTTCACCACAGTAGCCCTGCTATAAATCTGACTCTTCTTTGTACAAACATAATTGTGTTGTGATGTTTTACTCTCTGTTGATCGCACTGGACTGTGTATTTTCAGAAAGCAACACCTATATCTTACTTTTATCTGAATATTCTCCTTTTTCTCATGCCTGGATGTATAAAAGGCACCTTAAGAAATGTTTTTTGAGGGTTGCCTGGGTGGCTCAGTCGGTTGAGCCTCCAGCTTCCACTCAGGTAGTGATCTCATGGCTCGTGGGTTTAAACTCCGCATCAGGCTCTGTGCTGACAGCTCAGAGTCTGGAGCCTGCTTTGGATTCTGTGTCTTCCTCTCTCTCTGCCCCTCCCATTCTCACACTCTGTCCCTGTCTCTCTCTCTCAGAAATAGACTTTAAATTTTGTTTTAAAAAAATACTTAAAGAGGGGCGCCTGGGTGGTGCAGTCGGTTAAGCGTCCGACTTCAGCCAGGTCAGGATCTCGCGGTCCGTGAGTTCGAGCCCCGCGTCAGGCTCTGGGCTGATGGCTCTGGGCTGATGGCTCGGAGCCTGGAGCCTGTTTCGGATTCTGTGTCTCCCTCTCTCTCTGCCCCTCCCCCGTTCATGCTCTGTCTCTCTCTGTCCCAAAAATAAATTAAAAACGTTGAAAAAAAAATTTTTTTTAAAATACTTAAATGTTTTCTGAAGGATTTCAAAAGGAAGAATTTTGAAGGATTTCATTTTTAATGTCATCAGGGCAAAAAATGACTTCTAGAGAATTTTCTGTTTGTGGAGGAAATGTTTTGTGACACTTTAAAATAAATAAAAGGCCTTTTTTAATCCCTTCTTTTCAATGAGTTTAAAATGATTATCTGGACCAAATATATAGGTAGATACATCATGATTTATATTTAAGAGGAATCAACTCTAAGTTGTGGATGTGATTTTTACTATGTGTGATCTTCCATTAACTCCTCAGGGTTTTTCCTACTAATGGTTCAGAATTCAGCTGGAAACAAAGGGGGTACCTTAGTATCCTTGGTATAAGATATGCTCTCTTTGGAGTTTTGTTGTTATTGCAAGGAACATAAACTCATGGAAACACTATAACGAGAATTGAGTTTCATTGTGGAAACACATGTGGACAGGAATACAAACTGAAGGTGAGAACAATCAGGAAGGTATCCAGGCAGCTCCAAGGATTAGTATCCTCTCTCTCTCTTCTTCTCTTTCCCTCAAGCCACGTGGCTTTATTGGTCCTCTCTTGCACTCTGTGCATTTAGACTTTTCCTCCTGCCAACTTTTCAATGTCATACACTTCTTTCTTTCTTTCTTTCTTTCTTTCTTTCTTTCTTTCTTTCATACAAAGAGAGAGAGAGAGAGAAAGAATCTTAGGCAGACTTCACACCCAGCGCAGAGCTGGGACATGGGGATCGATCGATCCCATGACTCTGGGATCGTGACCCGAGCTGAAATCAAGAATTGGATGCTCAACTGACTGAGCCATGCAAGAGCCCCTAATATTGTTCCCTTTCTACCTATTTACTCACATTTTTGTTCCTCAGAAATTTGACTTGGCTGTGATTTCACGGCTCTGACCAGACTCTAATGATACCTCTCTTGTACCCTTTCAGGGAAGTGCCTACTGCTGTCAGATTCTCTTTCCCACTCAACATCTTTAGATAAAGACTTTGGTCCAGCTCACCTTGTCTTGCTAGACGATATCATAGGAAGTTTTTACGTCTGAAAACTCTTTTCAGCCACCATGAATTGGCTTTTCTTTTAGTTTCTGCTAAAAACATTCTAAGTGTTCTAGGAGTGTTAGCCTATTCCAAACCAATAGGAAAGTGAATTCTTATAACTCCTTAGGCTGTCATGAGTTATTTCTCACATAATAGTTTACCCCAATTATTTGTTCCTGATTATTTTGGATGTGTGTAAGTGTCTTACTTCTATATGGTCGATAGTGTTTATGTCTTCAAATAATTCGTTGTAGCTACCAAGAACTGTGAAGGGCTGGAAATTCTACCTTGTTTGCAAGCTGACTTAGATTGCCACAGTTTGGTAGATATACAGAAGACACAATACTCCTGAATCAGTGTCCAGGCAACTTTATTACCCACAACAATAGCAATAGCCTGAATGTCATCGTTTTCTTACATCAGTTCTATGGGCCCCAACCACCACAGGGCTGGCTGATGCCAATACACGCAGAGGGTGGTGTTACAGAAAAGGATTCTCTGGCTTAGCACACTCTAATCTTGTATAAGATTACAAGAAAATCTGCACACAACCTTTGCTAAGGAGGGAGACATTATCTTTATTGTTATGGTAGACAATAAACAAACCAGCCCTCTGTCCTAGAGGGAGAGAGTATCTCTATATTCCAAGGCTGCTTGCTATACAAATATCTGTGAAAAGATAACCCAAAACAAAAGCTGTCAGTGTCTGCTTGTAAGATACTCAAAAACTTGAGAGATGAAGGGAGAATTTTCTTACATTAATAACATACTCCTTCATACCCAAAGAGGAGTGATTTTTTCATCATAATTCATGCAACCAAATGACGAGCTTAATTATACTGTATTATTTCATTGTTCTCAGTGAACACTTGCTCACTTTTTTCTTAAGTTGGGAATGAATTATAATTATAAGCTGATCTCTTTGAGATCAAAAAATATTATTTTGTTCATCAATAGAAAATATAAATATGCTTTGAAACCTTTCTATTTTGGGGGGCAATTTTACAATGTCTTTTGATGAATATCTGTTAATCAATGTGTTATATGAATTCAAGTATATATATATATATATATATTCTGATATATTCTGGATTTCACTAGACTTCTTGGAAATATTTTAAATTAAATAAGACTAATGTGTAATACTGATTTACATGGTCCATAAAAATAAAGTCTCATTCCCAAGTTGTTTGTATTTCCAATGCAATAATGTCTTCTTTTGCCTAATGCTAACAATGATTGTCTCTGATTCATACCAGCCTTTCGCTATAGCTCATTGGCCAAAATGTAGTCCCTTGGCCTTAACCAGTGCAAGGAAAGGAGAATGGCCTTGCTTTTTCCTAAACTGCAGTGTGTCCATTGACTATTAAGGCTGCTATCACTAAGACAGTAAGGGAGAATAGATATTGGGATACTACTAACAATCTCTGTAATACAGCCTTCATCTTATCCTCTAAGAAGCTATTGCAATTATTGTCCTTTAATTCAAGGATTTGTTTAGGCCCTAGTCCTCCAGTTTTTTCCTGATTTCCCCTCCATTACCTTAACCTGACTTTTTCGGTTTCAGGAGAGAATTTCTGATTATTCTTCTGGCCATCTTCCTTCTGATTTGGCTTCTTCCCAAGACTGTTAAATCATAGGCCCCACTTGGCTCAACTATTTAGGCCTATAGTCAAATGATCCAGTTCCCCAAACTTAACTCAGTTAGTTACTATGAAAGCCTGAACCTAACACTAACACTCTGGCATTAACTAGTTAACTAAAGCCTTAGTTTTTCAAGCCTTTTCTAAATTTTTCACGGGGATAAGTTTTCACTCTTCAGACCAGTCGCTCATTTAGTACATTTCATTCATTCCCTTATTACTAAAAAATTATCGACTACCTGCCATGTGCTGGGCATTGAATAGCAGAGAATTGTTTTTCCTCCATATTGACATGTTTTTGCAAAACACACTGCCAGGATCCAGCAGCAAAAGTGGGTTAAGAATAGATAACTTTTTCCCTACTAGAACACTTTGCCACACAAAACAAGGGATCACTGTGTACTTTCACAGAGCTTCCTGGTCTAATATTTCAATATTTCAAGACAGTTATAAGCACATTTCCTTATTTATCTCCCTAACTCTTTCAACTCCTAAGTTTCAGTTGTTGGCAGGTATACTTTGGCACTTTCCAGTGGATATTCTTACACACCTTCCAGCAGGAATAGCTTCAAAGAATTAGCCTATTTACTGTTACTGATTATGCAACACATCATTTTTGACAGCTAACACTACTTCCTGGAATTATGAGAACACATTGTACTTAACTGGCAATTGGTGGAAGAAATATAAAAACAGTTTCCCAAGAAAATAGTGTATGATAGACTAAGAACAACTTAGAGTATTTCTTATATCAAATGCTATCTAAATATATTTTAATAATCCTGAGGTACAGTGTCAGAAATGTTTTTGGAAAGAATAAGGTGACTTAATATAGGTCTGTAGTTTAATAAGATCAAATTCCTGGCAATGAGGTTGAATTCTTGGCAAATCACCAAATGTGTGGATTCTGATATGAATTTCTAACCAAACATGGGGAATGGAAGGTAACAAGTGGCATTATCTGTGAAGAGCCATTTAATTTTATGATCAGAAAATCTAAAAGGTTAACTTGGAATTTCTCAATGCTGCTGCATGATCCAAATTTTGGAAAATTAAATAGAATATAAAAAGTGTATATTTTTTAGAACCTTGGAAACTCTTTTTCCCCCTTTTCTTCATCATCGAAATTCTTCAAACAATAATTTATCCTTTTTTAGCTACTTTGTCATCACTGTTTTATTGTGGTCAGTCTTCTAATTTGGCAAATAGTGGGACACCAGGCTGGCTCTGTCCATAGAGCATGTGATTCTTGATCTTGGGGTCATGAGTTCAAACCCCATGTTGGGCATGGTGCACACTTTTAAATAAATAAATAAATAAATAAACAAATATCACTCAACAATCTGGAGTATAGTGTTACCAAAAGTATGAGCAAGAGTAAGATAAGCTTTGGTACCAAAGTAAATAAATTCCAAAACTGTAATGGATTCACACACACACACACACACACACACACACATACACAGTGTATGTATTTCTTGCCTGCAGAAAGTCTACTCAAGTCTAATGGCTCTCCAGAGCAACCTCCTTCAAATGAGTCAGAGATCTAGACTGGTTCTATGCAGTGGCTCCAGAATCTCGATATATAGCCATCACAATCACAGTGGTTGGAAAGGAGTGAGCTGTAAGATTATGCAACAGATTTTCCTTGTCTCAGCCCAAAAGTGACACAAAGAAGTTATAGAAGTTATTTCTCCTCACAGCTCATGGTTTTGTCTGTTTGCAAGAGGGTTGGGAAGTATAGTATTCCACAAATTCAGAAAGATGAGACTGGGATATTGAGAAGCTTCGGTAATGTTTACCATACCACTTTATTGAAGCCTCACTACTTATTATTGAATATAACTATGCTTTCCTAATGCCTTATATTTATTAATTTTATCACCACTTTCTTCCTGCATTGATTATTTCTTTTTCAAAATTTGGAAACTCAGGGCTCCTTTTTAACACTTGAACAAGGTTGCATGCCTCTTTAAAAAAATAAACAAAATCAAAAGGAAACAAGAACAAATAGTCGCATTGGCCTCTGTAGTCTGCCTTTCAAGGAATTCATCAAGATTCCTTTTCTGACTACTTATTCTAAACCTACTCACTGTGACTTGATGTCTCTGAGTGCTACGAAGCTATCTACCCTCACATTCAGAAAAGTCACCGAGAACAGAAACTGTACCTCACTGCTTACATATTAACGATGTGCTATTTATTCCACCGTCTCCATTAGCATTCTACTTTCTCTAAAGACTCTTATCCCTATAAATGATGGGCTTGTTCATTAGAAAAACTTTCTGAAAGATCCATCATCTTTTCAATGGAAAACATCAAAAGTTTGAACTCTCAGATTCTTTGAATTCCTCTCCTCAAAATCCTAACCTCCCTGTTTCTGGCAATCGTGGACTGTCATAGGTGATCCTTACCAAGTCCTAATCAAGTGATTGTGTTGAAAGACCCACCTTACGCCACACTTCCCATTGTCAATAAATTCTGACCTTACCTTCCCGCCTTTTGAGATACTACCAAAGCTCTTGGGGGTGGTGCCCTTTCTTACACAGTAAGTAATGAATTCAACTTGCCTTACTAACAGTGCATGTAGGTGATATTTGGGGAGCCAAATATGCTTTTCTGAGAGCATTTACTGACATTAATGGCAGAGTATTTATTTACATTAATGGGCAGAGCATTTTTAATTAATTAATTATTTATTTATTTTACCTGATTTCTTTTTCTTGTCTCACTAATTTTGACTGGATGTTTGTTTAATTTTTTTTCAAAAGCCTATTTATTTATTTTGAGGGAGAGAGAGAGGGAGAGAGAGAGCACGCACACCTGCGTGCACATGGGGGAGGGGCAGAGAGAGAAATAGAAAGAGAGAATCCCAAGCAGACTCTGCACTGTCAGCACAGAACCCAATGCAGGGCTTGACCTCACGAACCGTGAGATCATAAATACTGAGTACTTAAGTACTTCAGTCTACCCCAACATGTATCATTCACAAATCTGGCTGTTGGAACTCTAGCTCAAATCTACCTTCTCAGAAAACTGCTTTTCTGAGAGCATTTACTTACATTAATGGCAGAGCATTTATTTACATTAATGGGCAGAGCATTTTTGATTATTCATTTATTTACTTACTTATTTACTTGTTTATTTATATTAATGGCAGAGCATTTATTTACATTAGTGACCTGATTTTTCTCCAAGTTATTTGTAGTGGGTTGAATAGCATCTCCCCCAAATTTGTATCTGCCTGGAACTTTACAGAATGTCACTTTATTTGGAAATAAGGCTTTTTGCAAATAGGTTGAGGATCGTGAAGAGATCAGACTGGGTTAAAATCCAATGACTGGTGTAATCATACAAAGAGAAGAAATCACATAGAGACACGGAAGGAAAACAGAGAAGAAGGTGACGCGAAGACAGAAGCAGGAATTGGAGTGATGCACTCATAAGCCGAGGAGCACCAAGGATTGCCAAGAGCCACCAGAAGCCGGAAAGAGGCTAGTGAAGAGACTGCTGTGTCTTCAGAGAGAGCCTGGTCCTGCTGACACCTTGATTTGGGACTTCTGGTCTCCAGAACAGTGAGAGGTTTTCTTTCTAGCTCACCAAGTTTGTGGTAAGTTGTCAAGGCAGCCCTAAGAATCTAATACAGATTTTTACCTAAATTAGAAAACTTGAAATTCTCTTTCATTTCACTCTCTCCCTTGTCCATTTCCATCCCTGCTTACTTCCATGGCAAAATATTGCCTCCAAGTCCTATAAATTTTACTTCCTGGTGGCATCCTCTCTTCAGTCTTTGCCTTTTATAGTCTTCTTCGTAGCTCCGCCGGAATAAATCACAGTATTGTTCTTACCATGTAAATAAACATTCTATAGACTTCCCATTATTCTCCTTTGTTTATGAGTTAAATAAAAATTCTTCAGCTTGACGTTCAAAACTCTTGAATGACCTAGCAATATTTCCAACCATTCTAATCTGGGATCCATTCTTTTGGGTCCTCTTCCATGAGTATTCTGTATCCTGTTACAATTTGTGGGAATGCAGTCTTCCCATTGAGTTAGTTTTTATTCTTCTGACCTAAAATATTAGCTCACTGAAAACATTCCAAATATGGTTTTATTTTTTTTGCCTCTAAACAGGTTATATTTTGCCCTATAATGTATTTATACATGTCTTCCCCTTGCCCTGTCCAACTAGAATATAATTTCTCCTTATACAAATCCATACTTTTATTTACTCTTACTCGTCATGCTTATAATGGGCTTATGAATTAAGTCGGCATTTGTTGAATTAACTTGAATTTGTTAATAGGTTTGGAATTGATAAATCCAGAGACTATTATGTAAGGTTGAAAACTTGAGGGTGTGGGAGCAAACTACTAACATCAACGTCATTGAAGATACTCCCACAGAAAGGCAAACATGTTTTTGGCATTACTTTTTTTTTCCTTAAGTAAGCTAAGGCTAATTTCAGTGTTTATTGAGATATCCTATTAACGCTTGTAAACATGAAAAAATAAAAAACTTCATAAAGAGCTGTGTGGTAGTTTTCTGACGATATAAGTGTTGAGCTTTATATTTACCATTACTTTCCTTAATTCAAAGGAAAATAGTATTTAGAACAAGAGAAGTGTAGGCAAAAATATGTGCGTCAGTGGAAAATTCTGCATTGTTGGGATTCTAGAGGAAACCCTCTGGGTTATCTGATTCTGATTCTAGGGAAACTATGAAAGCTATTTTACAACACCATAAATTGTAGATAGCTGTTAGTAATGCAAAAATAATTCTTGTCTATGTACATGCAAATTCTGTCCTGTCCAGTAGAAGTCCAACTGACAATCCCTCACCATTACGGGAAAAAAAAACAAGTTTGCCTTCACTTGTGCAGTCATTTCAATATTCCTGATCTATAAATGTGCCCAGTCTGGATTTTCTTTTGAAACAGTTACATTTGTCTGCTTTCCTCATTGGCTACGAGTTTAATGAAATCTTTAATATGTATTCATTTTTATATCTGCGTGGGAGTCATGATTTTCTCTTGTTTAAAAATTAACTTTTAAAGGAAATAAGTCCCTGTTTCATTCTTCCTTCCTGGTGTTGTCATAGGTTCTGACCACCAAACTGATATTGAAGAAATGGGAAATAACAAGAGAAGGGACACCAAAATAATAAGGAAACCTCAAAACCTGCCATACAGTGAATACTTGAAAAAATTGGGGAAATTTATGTTGGAGCGGAGTAATCTAAAAGGGAAATGATCGTTATTCCCCCTAAACCCAAATGGTTATCATATGGAAAAATGACTAGTCAGGCTTTATGAGTTTTCAGAGGATAAATCTGAAACATGGAGTGACATTTATACAGAGGTCAATTTTGACTTAACATAAATCCGAACTTGCCAATAATTAGAACTAAACAGAAATGGTGTAGTTAGCTTTGACATGTCTGGATGTCTTTGCCTCCAAGGGTATTCAAGAAGAGTTCCAACAAAATCTTAAAAGGATTCTTTTAGTGTTGATTAGATTATAAGCTATAGAATTGGACTAGATATCTCGTGGAGAATTTCAATCCAGAGTTATTAATTTCGTGATTCAGTCTGATCCTGGTTGTATATATGGATTAGAGCTCCTGGAACGCTGGCACCTTTGTAAATATGCTCTCCTGAAGTTACTATGTCATCTTTTTGTAGTAGGATCTTAAGTTACCATTATCATCTTTTTTTTAGTAAGATGTTAAGTGAGGCTTTGCCTATTATCTGGGATTTTGGGTTCAGATCCCAAAGCTGAGGACAAAGCATAAGAACCCTTGATATGGGTGATTAAGATACTCAACTGTGTAGAATGGAGTGTTTGTCAGCTTGCCAGAGACATAGA
This sequence comes from Panthera uncia, assembly GCF_023721935.1. Classification (NCBI taxonomy): domain Eukaryota; kingdom Metazoa; phylum Chordata; class Mammalia; order Carnivora; family Felidae; genus Panthera; species Panthera uncia. The sequence continues at coordinate 131,394,913 of NC_064811.1, read as the reverse complement.
AATAGATCTCTGTACCCAGCTGGGTGCTCATGAAACTGTAGAAACTCAGTCCTTCTTTCTAAACACAGTGGCAGAGTCCTTGGCAGTGTGTGATCTCTGGGGCTTGGGGGTGAGTGGTTGGTTGAGACAATGGGGATTGATTCTTCCCTGCTAGAGTCAAAGTCTAGGATTGAAGTTACTTGAAGATCAGAGCAAAGATTGTGGCTGCCAGGGGAGTGGCCAGTCTGTAAAGAATTTGGTGGGCAAGAGAAGTGTAATATTTCCCAAAGCCAGAGGCAATAGCCTGGAAGGTAGCCAGGTGTGAGTCATAGGGAAAGAACATTACACCAGTGACTGCTCCTCTGTGAATACTGTTGGGGCAAGAGCTGAGTGGCAATTGTAAGGAAAATGTTAGCCAAAAATTTCACTGCTTGAATTAGGAAACAGTACAGTGTTGGAGAAGGGGGGTGAGGACGGGAATGGGGACTTCTCAGGTCCAATAGGAGAGAAATATAATTTGGGCATTTGCCATGACAGAAGACCCATATTCCGCATTGCAAGAACAGCAGTTCCTAAAAAAAATGTGTCTTTTTCCTCTCATTCCTTCCCCTTTCCTCATCCCAAGGAGCCATTGACAACATGGGAGAGGAGAAGGGGTAGCGGGGGAGCAAGTGAGGAAACCTGCCATCCCCCAATGCTTAGCTGCAGAATTCCTGGCCTGGTCTGCGCTGGGACAGGGAGAAGCTTTGGGAGATTAAAATTATGACATTGTTAGATTAGAGAAACATTTCAACAACTAAAACTGAAATCGTACTAATAAGCAAAAGACACTGGAAGGCTGGGGCAGAAACAGGAGAGAGGACCCCAAAAGGCACTAAGTCTGTAGAGCTGAGGTGAGAGAACAAAGCTTTGTCAGCTTGAAAGTACGACAGATTTTATGAACCTGCTTCAGGTATCACAGCAGAGTTTTATGTCTGAACATGAGCTACCCTTTCTTGGTCACTCTTTGCAGTTATGTATAGATCTGGTAATAAAATGCATCATTCTATGATTTCAATGAGGCAGCATCCACAGTTCAATCAACTGTCATCAGACAGCTCACACAGAGTTCACAAATTTACATTGGTGAAGAAATTCTTCGCACGGCCTAGTAGAATACACAAGAGTTCCCTCTTTCTCGTCTTTTTCTTTTAAACTAAAAACGTAATACATTTTGGACATTAGCTATTTGAGAACATTAGTTTAGTTCATGAGTTGAGTTATGGCTGGAAGATCTTTTGCTCCTCCTTGGCCACATCCTTCACCATTGACACTCCACTCTCTATCCACTACCAGCCTGGGACACAAACAAGGAGATGGGAAGGAAATGTTAATATCATGGAGGGGATATTTTAAAAAATAATTTGAAGATGAAGGAAAGGGCAATGCTTGCTTAGAATAACACTGGACTGCAAATTGTTGCAGGTGTTCTAGCCAGAGATTCAAGTTTACTTTTAAAATTGGATTTGTTTTTTAATAGTCCGTCTAGAAGCCAGATGACTTTGAAATTCTCAGTTCTACCTTCTCCTGCTGCTCCTCTATCCTGGGAGGATGAGCGAGAGAGAGGAGAAAGGGCAGCCACTGGCCCAAAAGGCCACTTATAAAGAGATTCAGAGAACCTGAATGCACGGGGAAGAGACTGAAAGGGAGGCTCAGGGAAAAACTTGTTTTGTTATGTCAGCCCCTAGAACTAAGCCCCCAGGCCTGGACACCGAGATGGGAAAAATGTGGGGGGAAAAAACTGGAGCACTCAGAAATCTATGAATCTTTCTGTATTTTGTACGGGCCAAAATATCTACCTGCTGTTCTTCTTGACCTGTCTCTAATTCAGTCTGCACCTTGCAAGTGGAATAAAGCATCCTCTCTTATCCAAGACCCCTGGTGGATGCCCAAAACCATGACTAGTACTGAACCCTATAGGTGCTATGTTGTTTCCTATACATACATATCTATGAAAAAGTTCAATTTATAATTTAAGCACAGTAAGAGATTTATGACAGCAACTAATAATTAAGTAGAAAAATTATAACAATATGTTGTAATAGAAGTTATGTGAATGTGTCCTCTCTCTTATCTTATTGTACATCTTATTGTACTGTATTCACCTGTCTTCTTGTGATGATATGAGATGATAAAATGCCTACCTAGTGAGATGAAGTGAGGCAAATGGCCTGGACACTGTGACGTAGCATTAGGACACTATAGATGCACTGATGATTTGGTCATCTGCTTCTAGACCCAGGATGACTGCAGATAGCTGAAACCTTGAAGAGGGAAACTCAGGATAAGGGCAGAACTACTAATCTTTCTAAAACACCATTTGAATCAGGTCATTCGTTCTACTCCTCCTTGCCCCTAGGACAAAGTCCAACCTCTAGACTAGGCATGCAAACTCTGCTCCACTCTACTTTTAATGATGACCCCTCCACTTCCTTAGTCCTCAAGAGCCAGTAATTCCACATATCTTTGTTTCTATTCCCTCAATGAGCCACATTCCCTCTTGCCTTCAGGTCTTAACATATGATATTTTTTTCTGATTGGAATTCTTTCCCACCCCATGTTTACCTGAAGATCTCCCGTGATTTCTTTATATCTCTTCTTTGTATCTCTTCTTTATATCAGAGTGCCTCCCTCTGGGAAAGCCATCCCTGCCCCCCAATCTGGATTAAATTTCTTTTCTATGTTCTATGGATGTCAGCTCTTTTTCTCTCAGGATTTGGTACATGGTGCTAAAGTGACTTATACACATGGCCTATATGTTCCAACTGTGCTCAGACCTGGAACCTTCGGGTCACTGGCTGATCCTTAGTACCTAGCACCTGCCTGGCACCTAAGGGACACTCCGTAGAGGATCATTGGGTAGATGAATATTGAAGTTTACTAGATGACATACTTGACTGTTGAAACTAAAATTAAGAATTAAGCTTCTTGTCTTCTGAAACAGAACCACTGGTGGTTTTCCAACCCTTCTACAATTCTAGAGTTTGATCTCAGTATTCTTTTGATCAGTGACAAGGACCTTCATCCATGTTCCAGCAGTTGTTTATATTTCTTTTTTACTGAATTACATTTTATTATAAAAATGTGGTTATGAATGTGTTCCCCCAAAAGTCTCTCAACATATAAGAAACAACATATTTTCTTCATTTTAGTATTGGGTGACCTACATTATAAGCCTTTAATAAGTGTTTGCTAATGTTTAATGGAACCTCTTACATAAAGTGATCATTTCAGAGAAATGATCCCTCTAGTGGCTAACCTATTTCAATACATATTTTTACGTCAACGAAACTTAAGTTATGAACCAACTAAGCACAATATAGAAAGTGAGAATTAAATTTTGGTCTATCAATCTTATTATATGATATTAGCATTACCTCAACTTTTGTACACCTTAATATTGATGAGAAGGGAAAGATGTGGCATAATTTGTTAGTATGTTTAAAATACAAATTCACTGCATTCTAATATTTATTGATCTCTTAATATACGTCTAATGAGCAATAATACTTTTTTTTTAAATTTTTTTTTAACGTTTATTTATTTTTGAGACAGAGAGAGACAGAGCATGAACAGGGGAGGGGCAGAGAGAGAGGAAGTCACAGAATCTGAAACAGGCTTCAGGCTTTGAGCTGTCAACACAGAGCCCGACGCGGGGCTCGAACTCACGGACCATGAGATCATGACCTGAGCCGAAGTCTGACGCCTAACCGACCAAGCCACCCAGGCGCCCCAATACTTTTTTAACAGTTACAAAATGTTTGCAAGAATTTGTGGGAATGTAAGTATAATTTTACAAGAAAAAATATTTACTGTAAAACAATTAAATAAATAGTTGTTTTTCCTACATTACCATGCCGGTAACAGGGAATGTGATAGCTCAATGATATACACATCCTATTTGGAATCTATTAGATTCTGGATGCATTCATAAGATTTGGCCTATTAACATTTGAATTGATGCCATGAACTTCCAAAAAAACATTTTTAATCTTCTCCTATTTGTGTGAGTGAAACCCACCAATTGTTATTTGATCAGAAACCACTCTTAGCAATTTTTGCATTGGCTACATGGGGACTGAGGAGGTAATAAAACTCCAATTTGCATCCTCATTACATGTACTTTCAAGAAATGCTTTTCTAGTAGCTTCATGATATGGTAATAATTTATCTTTTGATTTATGCTTCTAATGCAACTATGTCCATAAATTAATATGACTAATTTAGGTTTGAACAATCATCTATCCAAAAGTTCTTTGTCATACTCAAAAGAGGTTTTGGGATATCAATCACCTATACCAATATGATTCAAAACATACTTTTTAGAGCATCATATTAGTAGAGGAGCATACATGTACAGTAATACCTTGGATTGCGAGTAACTTGTTCTCTGAGTATTCTGTAAGGTGAGCAAACATTTCTAATAAATTTTACCTTGATAAACGAGCGACGTCTTCCAATACGAGTAGTATGTGCCACTGAACATCACATGATCACAACTGAGCCAATGGTTCTTGAAATTTGCTTTGATATATGAGGACTTTGGATGACAAGCATATTTCTGGAACAAATTATGCTCGTGAACCTAGGTTTTACTGTATATGCCTTTATTTACTTTGCAAACATTTAATGTTCATCTGCCACATGCCTGGTTTGCGACACAACCTCTGTCTCAAAATTTGGGGATCAGGGTGGGTGGTAAAGATATATAAACAGATAATTATAACACAGTGTGGTACATGAAGAGATGGAGATATTCAAAAACTCTTATGGGATCACAGAGGAGAGTCATCTTGCTCAACACAAGAGTTTGTGAAAGTTTCTTTTTTTTTTTTAATGTTTATTATTGAGAGACAGAGAGACACAGAGCGTGAGCAGGGGAGGGGCAGAGAGAGAGGGAGACACAATCCGAAGCAGGCTCCAGGCTCTGAGCTGTCAACGCAGAGCCCGACGCGGGGCTCCAGCTCACAAACTGAGAGATCATGACCTGAGCCAAAGTCGGACGCTTACCCAACTGAGCCACCCAGGTGCCCCGATAGAGTTTGTGAAAGTTTCTAGAGTGAGATCATGTCTGAACTGTGACTTAATATATAAATGGACATGAGCTGGGGGGAGAAAGGGGAATGAAAACTTGTAAGTAAAAGTATGAAGGTGAGAAGGATCTGATGTGTGGGAGAAAATGTGCGCAGTTTGATATTGTTGGCAACTGAATCCAAAGCAGTGGTTCTGAAAGATGAAGGAAAACAAGTTGACAACCTGCTCTCTTGTGAAGATCATGCCACATTACTTCGTAGTGAAGAAGAACAGTTGAAGGATTTTGAGGGGGAACGATGTAGACAGATTTGGGAAGAAGTGTGAATCTGAGAAAGACAAGGCAAGAAACACCAAGATCAATTAAGAAGCACCTGAAATAGCTCAGGCAAAGATAATGAGGGCCTTAAATAGAGCAATAATAGGAGGACTAGACGGCAGAGGATGAATTGGAGAAATATTAAAAAGATCACATTGGAAGTATCTGAGCTATGAGGGAGATAGGAGGAATTGAGGATGACTTCTTAGACTCTAGCTAGGGTGATAAAGCAGCTACAATAATTTATCTCAGAGGTAATAGAAAACCCATTTCAAACTGGCTTTAGAAAAACCGAGACTAAAAATTTCAGAAGTCGTTCTTGCTTCAGGCACAAAGCTTGGGCTGATATGTCATTGAGGCTTAGACTCTTTGTCCTTCCTTTCAGCCCAGTTTGAGCCACACCTCTCAAGTGCACCGGCCAACAGATGGCTTCTCCAGGAGCCCCTGGGCTTCTCTGAGATCCAGTAATAAAGATTTGCCTCTGGCCCAGCATGGGACCTCCCTGAATCTGCTCCAGTACTTGGTCAATTTAGGTGCTGCATATGTTGTTAAATATTTTGAATAGCTCCTTTTGATATATGACTCATAGCACATATTAATTTTATATTAGACATATGTAATAAAGAGTGCTTTGTTATATGAGATGATACTGCAGATTAATCAGATTTGAACAGGAATTGGCAAGTACTCTGGATGCCCTAGTGAAAAACATGTGTGCTGGCCCATAAAGCTTAAAGAGATTCAGGGGCCTGGCATGTTGGTGAAGTTTTAGGGGTCCAGTGATCTGAGTCAGGCCATGATGTTCTTTCCATGGCACTGGATATATTGTCATAGTTTACATTCCCCTAGAAGCAAGCTCTGAGACAAGGGTTAAAGTGTAACAAATTTATTTGGAAAGTGATCCTAAGAAACACCAATAAGGCAATAGAGATGTTAGACCTAATAAGGACATTTTACAAGCAAATTACCATTATGTCAGTGGCTTGGTTCCATGAAACTCTAGCATGCAATAAGGCTTGAACTCAAGCCGCAGTGTTGGTCCACTTAAGAAGCATAGGAATTGGGATATTTATACGTCAGCTTCCACTAGACATTTGTTAAGAATTGCTTCTAAGGGGGTTAATTCCCCAGTACTTCTGGTTTTCAAGTAGTTCTGACCACCAAGAAAACACTCAGTTAAAAAGTTGCATATGCTGGCTGTTAGAAGTTTATCCTGGAAAGGCTGAGAGAAGGATGAAGCACCACTGAGATGTACTCATGCCCCTTGACAAGTTCACTCTGTCCTGTCACTGCTTCTTCAAGGTGATGCCTATCACATTTTCTGATAAAAAGGATTACAGCAGAAGGATTTGTAGAACCAGATATTGTCCCTGCTGCATCTGTTGAGGTCAATGATTCAACTGATATTTATCAACTCCATCCTTTACCTCCCATTCTAGATACTTCTCATCCATAGCCATTACCTCTTGTGGTCCAGTTTGCTTTCCCACTGGAAAGATCTATGCGTCAGATCTCATCCTTTAGGGTTGTAGCCTGTGGTTACTCTGCCCTTATCAAACAGTAGTTGCTGCAATTGCCCTGCCCAGGCCATTATGGGCCATGGAAGCAGCAAAAAGCACCAGAGTGAATCTTCTGAATTCCAGACATAACCCTTCCTGCTCCATTATGGAGTAGCAATCCTATCTCTTTAAGATAACTAGTGTCAATTAGTCCAGTTAGTTTGGGAAACTTTTTCTTTACTCCTAATATGTGAGTATGATGAGCCCCACATGATCAGAAGATAGTTACACTTTTGTAGAATTCTTAATACTGTTTCTGGTAGACTATTTCCCCTAGCCACTCAGGCTATTTAGTATTAAGCCACTCAGGCTTAATACTGTTTCTGGTAGACTATTTCCCCTAGCACTCAGGAACCAATATCACTAATCCAGCAGAGCCCCTCTTATTCCACTCTTGATTCTAAAACCATATATTCTAGCTACTGGGGACAAAGCCCCATATAATGAACATGGATTTAAAATATACATGGCATCTTGAAGGTCAGAGCCTCAACCCTACAAGGTATCCACTTCCAGCTAGCACTTTAGCTACATCGTTATGAGGCTTTTTCAATATTTTATTGGTCCAAAAACTTCCAGATATGTCAAAATCAGTGTATTCCAATATCATATTTTCACCATATCATCTCATTTACCTTGAAAGGGATTCCTTGGGTGAAGGTGATGTTTTGTAGAATGTTAGTAAACCAGACATTATGAGCCCTTACTAGAATTACACAAGAATCACCAAAGATCTGTAGAATACCTAAATTACACTATCAATCACCTTCACAAATTAGTGCAAGACATGCACTTCTCAAGTTTGAACACTCACCTACATAGACCACTTTAGGAGGCCAGTGTTACATTAACACCAAAGCGAGAAAAGACATTCCAAATAAAGAAAACTGCAGACCACAGACACAAAAATTTTAAACAAATTCTTTATAAATTCAGTATTATCCAATTGAATATGACAACAAATACATAGAATGATACATCCTGACAAAGTAGGATTTATTCTTGTAATGAAAAATTTGGTTTAACATTTGAAATTTATCACAATCTTAAAGAAACATAAGAGAAAAACTTTATGGTTATCTAAATAGATGCATTTGATAACATTCAATAGATTCTCAACAAACTAAGAATAGAAGAGAACTTTCTCAACCTGATAAAAACTCCTACATACTTTCTGAGATTAGGATCAAGGCAAGAATGTACCTTCTCCTCAGTTCTCTTCTACATTTTACTGGCTATCTCAGTCACTGTAATAAGACAAGAAAAAGAAATGAAAGACCTAGAGATTGAAAAAAAATAAAACTGCTTTAGAGATGAATATTATTTTCCTGGGGTTGCCACACCAAAGGACCACAAATTGGGTGGCTAAAAACAACAAAAAATATTCTGGAAGCTAGAAGTCCAAAACTAAGGTGCATGGTCCCTCTGAAACAGCTAGTTGTTTTCTTTTTTCTTTTTATTTTAGAGAGAGGGGGAGCACACGAGTGGGGATGGGGGCAGAGGGAGAGAGAGAAAGAAAGAGAATCTCAAGGAGGCTTCACTCTCAGCCCTACATGGGGCTCGATCTCATGACCCTAGGATCATGACCCGAGCTGAAATCAAAAGTTGGGCACTCAACTGACTGAGTCACTCAGGTGGCCCTGAAACTTCTAGAAAGAAGATCCTTTCTTGTTTGTTCTTAGCTTCTGGTGGTGTTGATCAGTCCTTGACATTCTTTTCCTTGTTCAACTCTAATACCTGCCTCCATCTTCACATGGTGTTCTCTTGTGTGTCTATGGCTTTACATGTCCATTTTCTTATAAAGAATAAATTATATTGGATTAAGGCTTACCCTAATGACCTCATCTTAACTTAATTGAATCTGCAAAGATCTATTTCCATATAAGGTCACATTCATAGGTACTAGAAGTTAGGACTTCAACATATCTTTTTGGGGGAAATGTTCAACCCATAACAAGATGATATGATGTATACACAGAAAATCATAAGAAATTTACAAAAGAGGTATTAGAATTAATAAGTGGTGGGCACCTGGGTGGCTCAGTTGGTTAAGTGTCCGACTTTGGCTCAGGGCATGCTCCCACAGCTTGTGGGTTCGATCCCCACATTGGGCTCTGTGCTGACAGCTCAGAGCCTGGAGTCTGCTTCAGATTCTGTGTCTTCATGTCTCTCTACCCCTTCCCCTTTTATGCTTTCTCTTTCTCTCAAAAATAAATAAACATTAAAAAAAAGAATTAAGTCAATTTACCTAGGTCAACAAGATCAGTAATCAAAGCTTAATATTATTTTTATTTACTAGGAAATCAATTGGAAAAAGAAATAAAAAGATATAATTCCATTTATAATAGTATTCAAAAAAACCCTGGAAATATTTAGGGGAAAATTTCACCAAGTATGTACAAAATCTATAGGCTGAAAAGTACAGAACATTGCTTAGAGTAGCTAAAGATGTGAATCAATAGGAAATAATGTGTTCATGGATTAAAAGATTTGATGCTATTAACATGCTGATTCTCCTCCAATTTATCTGTAGTTTTAAAGCAATTCTATTTCAAATTCTGGCAAGATTTTGCAAAGAATTTGACAAACTGATTCAGATTATGTAGAAGAGTCAAAACAATTTAAACAAGAAAAAGTCCAAACCTAGAGAGAGGACTTATACTGCTAGAATTCCAGGTTTGCTACAAAGCTACAAGAGTTAAGACTGTGGTTTTAGCATAAGGATAAAAATATAAATTCAGGGAACTAAACAAAGAATTTAGAACTAGACCAACACATTTAATTGTGTTTAATTGGTTGTCAAAAAAAAAAAAAAAGTGTCAGGACAATCCAATGGGGAAGATCAAATCTTTTCAACAGATGGTTTTGGAACAATTAGATATTCATACTGAGGAAAATGTTGATTTTTTTTCTTTTAGCCTTTCTCTGTGCCCAAATGTTAACTTGATATGGACCATAGACCTAAATATAAAAACTTAAACTGTAAAAGTTCTAGACGACAAGCATAGGGGAAAATCTTCTAACCTTGAGAGATAAAGATTTCTCAGATACGACATAAAAAACTCGACAAACTTTGTAACAAAAACCCTAAAGTAAAAATGATTTATCAGACTCTATCCAAATTTAAAACATAGTCTTCTGCAAAGATATCGTTACACAACAAAAAAGGCTAACCACAGAATGGGAGGAAATGTTCTCAATATTTCTGGTAAAAGATGTTTATCTAGAATAGATAGAGAACTCTTACTATTTAATAAATAGACAAATAGGAGATGGGGTTTCATATCCACAGCAATACCACAGACTGAGTAGTTTAGCAACAGAGATTTATTTTCTCATGGTTCTGGAGATTAGAAGTCCAATATAAAGATATGGCCAGGTATGATTTCTTCTGAGGTCTCTCTCTTTGGTTTGTAAATGGCCACCTTCTCACTGCGACTTCATATAATTGTCGCCCTGTGCATCTGTCTGCTATCTCTCTGTATGTCCAAATTTCCTTTCCCTAAAAGAACAACAGTCAGGTTGGACTAAGGCCCACCCTAAAAACCTCATTTTTATCACTTCTGAAAGATCACATCTCCAAATAGAGGTACTATATTCTGAGGTACTAAAGGTTAGAACTTCAACATATAAATGAGACACAATTTAGCCCATAACACTTGTGCAGACACTTCACAGAAAAAGAGTTCTAAATGTCCAATATCAATATGCAGCTGATCAACATCATCAATCATTAGAGAAATGCAAGTTAAGACCACAGTAAACCATCACTACATGACCATTAAATTGCCTAAAATTAACAATATTGACAATACCAATGGAGGAACAATTGGAACTTTCACACACTGATGGTGTTGTTATGAAATGGTACAACCACTTTGAAAAACTGGCAATTTCCTAAACAAATATAGATTTACCATGCAGTCTAGCAATTCCACTCAAAGGTATTGATCCAATAGAAATGGATATATATGTCTTCATAGAGTTTTACATGAATGTTCCATAGTAGCTTTATTTATCATAGCAAGAAAAAGAAAACTAGCTAGACATTTTCAAAGTGTCCATCAATATGCAAATGAATAAATAAGCACTAACCAATAAGTAAATAAGTATAATGATACACTACAGTAGCATCAGAGATAAAAAATAATAAACCACTACTTATAAAAACGTGGATGAATTTTTGAGTCATCATGCAGAGTTAATGAAGTCATAAACAAAAGAGTACATACTGAGTGATTCCATTTATATAAAATTTTAGAAAATGCGAACTAATTTTTAGTGACAAAAAGCAGGTCAGCAGTTGTCTGGGAACCGGGATAAAAGGATATATGGACTACAAAATAGCACAAAGGAATTTTTTAAAGTAGTGACAATGTCTCATATCATCAATGTATAGATCTGACAAAACTCACTAAATTGTCCACTTAAAATGCATTCACTAATTGTATCTAAATTATACGTCAATGAATTCTTTTCAATTAAAAAGTAATCTACAATTAACTCTTCAGCTCATTGTATTCTGTCATTACTTTATCAAGAAAAGTTTTGTCAAGGTCACTGAATTTCCATGTTTCCAAATCAATATATCCTTCTTCTTTTCTTTTTTTTAACGTTTATTTTTGAGCGACAGAGAGAGACAGCATGAGCAGGGAAGGGGCAGAGAGAGGAGGAGACGCAGAATCCGAAGCAGGCTCCAGGCTCTGAGCTGTCAGCACAGAGCCAGACGCGGGGCTCGAACTCACAAACCGCGAGATCATGACCTGAGCCGAAGTTGGACACTTAACGGACTGAGCCAGCCAGGCACCCCTCTGCTTTTCTGTTTTTGCTGTATTCTATCCATTAGCTGCCTTCCATACCTCCGGCCGGTGAATGAATTCCTTCTTCCGAGCTTTCATGACAGCATCTCTTGTTTTATTATACTCAAAGAATTGGCTCTTCTTAGTCTCTTTTTCTCAGTTGTACTTCTCTACCCAAAGTCTACATATTAGAGATTTTCAGGGCTTCATCTTGGGTCCTTTTTTTTTTTTTTCTCAATCCACTCTCAATTGTCTTCCAGAACCTAGCATAGCGCCTGATAGTCATCATTAATATTTGTTGAAAAAAAAAAAGGGTAAATCAAATATGAAATTACAAGCTCAGAGAGAGAGTGTCTGTATTAATACACTACTATAATTTACGATCTGGGCTGGAATATCTTTCTAAGATCTTAATAGTGACACTTTAATCAAGTAAATACTACAAGATAAATTTGTCTCCTCATTCTTTAAACCTGATTTTGGGGGGCGCCTGGGTGGCTCAGTCGGTTAAGCGCCCAACTTCGGCTCAGGTCATGATCTCATAGTCCGTGAGTTCAAGCCCCGCATCGGGCTCTGTGCTGACAGGTCAGAGCCTGGAGCCTGCTTCAGATTCTGTGTCTCCCTGTCTCTCTGACCCTCCCCCATTCATGCTCTGTCTCTCTCTGTCTCAAAAATAAATAAACATAAAAAAAATAAAGTTTATTAAACCTGATTTTGGTCAGTGTATTCAACTAAAATATATCCATCACATATTCCAATTTCTTTTTATGATTTCTTTCATGTTATAGGTTAGAATAAACAAATAAGTGGCAGAGCTGTGATTTGAGCCAGATCAAGCATCTCTAGAGCCTATGTACTTAATAATAATTTAAATATTTTTAGAGAAAAACAGAAGCTGTGGTTTACTGTCCTTAAAACTCAGCTATTTATATCATTGCAACAAATGATATGTTTCTTGAGAAGAAAAATAGGAAGCATATGACTTTAAAATTTGAGGTCTAATTCCCTACAACAATTATAAAACAGTGGACAGTAATATTTTAAATTTATGCATACATGATGGTTTCTCTCCTTTAAAATATGTCTAATAGTTACCATAGTAACAGAGGCAGAGTCTCCTCTATGTGCCTCCCGGTGTTACCAGTGTGAATAACAACACAATATTATATTCGTAGAAAGACGAAGAACAAATCCGTGGCAGAACATCATGAAATAAGTTTTAATTGTAGTGTTTTAAAGTTACCTTTAAATGTATAAAATATTCATATTCATATAATATTATTATATAATTATAAAGGAAATATTTCCCTTTGTATCTAGAATATATTCATATTAATGCAAATATAATTTGCATATGTGTAGAAGAATATACAGAGCCATCAATCAATATCCTTTTACAGGACTCTGTGGTGTGCAAACAACATAGTCTTGCTACTGTGGAACCACCAGCACGGGCCAAACCAGAAATTGGCCGCTGTCATTTGACAACTTATATTTATATAAAAAGATGCTGACCAAAGGCAATATTAAAATCTTACATTGTTAAACATTTGAAGAACAATTTGAAAAATAGATTTTTTTAAAAAATTTAATGTTTTATTTATTTTTGAGAAAAAGAGAAAGGGAGAGAGAGAGAGAGAGAGAGAGAATGAACAGGGGAGGGGCAGAGAGAGAGAGAGGCACAGAATCTGAAGCAGGCTCCAGGCTCTGAGCTGTCAGCACAGAGCCCAACTTGGGGCTCGAACTCACGAATTGCGAGATCATGACCTGAGCCGAAGTCGGATGCTTAACCAACTGAGCCACCCCGGCACCCCTAAAATATATCTTTTTTTAAAAAAAAAATTAACGTTTATTCTAGGGAGAGAGAGAGAGAGAGAAAGAGACAGGGTGCAAGCAGGGGAGGGGCAGAGAGAGGGAGACCCAGAATCTGAAGCAGGCTCTAGGCTCTGATCTGTCAGCACAGAGCCCAACTTGGGGCTCAAACTCATGAACTGTGACATTGTGACCTGAGCCAAAGTTGGACGCTTAACCGACTGAGCCACCCAGGCGCCCTGAAAAACAGATTTTTCTAAACAAATGGAAACATTAATTATAAGAACTTTGTCTTCTTCCCTTGAGAGCTTCTTCTTTTCTTCTTTTCTTTCCTCCTAAGTAAGTTTTTGTTTTTTAAAAAATTTTATAATCATTTTACTCTCATCTATACTCTGTCTCTGGTCAGAAATGTCTGCAAGGCCCAGATAGAAATGTCTTTAAGAAACAATAACTGCTTAATGGGATATCCTGCTACGTAGAAGAAGCTCTCTGGACTAACGTTGTTTTTCCTCCAAAGAAAAAAGAATCTTTGAGAAGTAAATATGAGAATACAAGAATGAGAATCTATATGTTTCCTAGTAGAAATAAAAGAATTGGATATGAATCAGAAAATGTTCAAAATGGAAAGAATCTTGATATCAGTCAGGTAAACGTACATTTTTTTCAGCGATGGAAGCTGAGGACTCAAAAAGTTAATTTAAAGTCACCTAATTGTGGTAGAACTTAGAATTTCTGATTGTGAGCTCTTATCATTTTACCAAGATGTCTAAATAAATTTACAGTGTGGACTAACAATTTGCTGTGTTTTGAAACATTTTTAAAACTTTCAAAATTAGATTACTAATGAAGACTCACTTTCTCCTATGAAACCTAGTTGTCTGATCCATTTCACCAGGGACCTTTAAACGGAGCAGTGGTTGAAAACTCTATACTATGTCAGCTGCAAATGCATTTAAGCATATGACATGTATCAGAGACATCTGCCAAGGGATAAAGGAGAGATATCATCAGAAACAGCATTTTTATATCACAGTAAATAGAAGCAATTGTTATGAGTTTGAAGAATCATTAAAGTAATTGTATCTTATCTGAGCTCATTAAGGAAGTTCATTATTACTATACTATGAATTAATTAAGTTATGTCACAAAATAGAATCTCAGAATGTATACTGTTTTCAAAGTAATACATTGGTGCCAGATAAGGGCAAGAAAACATAAAGTGCCATGTTTGATTCAGTCCATGACAGTTTCTTTATATTTTAAGATATTAACAGAGAGCTGAAGTCTCAGATTTCATAGTAAAAGTAATTGTCCAAAATACATGAGATGACAAATGAATTGTCATTTCATTAATTTACTTTACATAGGAATATTCATGAAATAGCAATACTTCATATCCTATTTTAGGTTAGTGGCTCTTAAAATTTCCTCTATCTGGGCAGTAGTAGTCAGTAATACTTTTTTCAAAACCACATGCTTTCCTATATACATATTTTAAATTGTCACATACAGACTTTAAATCTAAAAAGAAAAAGCAAGATTTTCATTTGATGTCATATTTTCAAATTATGAAGAAGATACTTCCATAGAAGTTATTTTCCAAAATGATGACATCTTGGATACAACAGATTGGCTATTAAATAGACACAGGTTTGTGAACCATCTGTTATGTATAATTTCTCTATCAAAAAGAATTAACTATTTAAACCAGTCAGGCAATATGAGTATGGGCTCTTTGCCAGGCCTTAGAAATAACCTTGTCATATTGGCATGAATGTTACCACAGTATTTGTGAAAAGACAGATAGATACTCCATTTCTGCCATTTTGGAAAATGCCTACCTGGTCTTCTTTTCAGCTCATCAAACACAAAAAGTTATATGAATAACTTAGGTGTGAGCTTAAAGATTAGTATAGTTTGACTCCTGTTTTCCATAATTTAGGACTTCCTTTTATAAGATCCCCAACTTTGACCCACAACCAAACAAGTAAATGAACTCCACACAGTTCTAGTCACCCTGATTATGTCAGAAGTAGCTGTTTCCTGTATTATTCTTTTATGAAGATTTATCATAGTATTTGCATTTGGCTACTTCCCATTTTTATTAATTATACTCAATAAGTTTTCAAAGATGTGCTAAACATGGAAATCCACATTTATCTTGGAAAGTTTTTAGAAGGATGAGAGACATATTCCTATATTGTGGGTAGTGATGATGAAAAAGGGAGAGAAGATAGGGAGACAGGGAAAATCCTTTTTACTTAGTCAAAAAATTACTTAGTGTTATCTTCATTTTTAAGACACCATTTATTATAAAATTTCCCATTGAAATAATAACAACCTTTGGGAAAGAAAAAAAGGATAGTTGTCAAGTTTCTTTTGACATTGACTATAAGACATGTCAGAAATGTTAAATAGAAGAAAAGTTTATTTTATAATTCAGAAAATCGGTTACACAATTGACTACAGGAAAAGATACTCAAGGCATTGTACCAAAGGCTTTACGTACTTTGTCTCATTTATTTCCCACTGATTTCTGAGGTAGATTCTATTATTATCTGTTTATAGTAATAGTGATCTATTAGGTGATATGAGGTGATAACCAAGAGTGAATATTAGGTCTGGCATATGTTTCCTTAAATGTAATGGCTAAGATGTTAGCTTATATCTCTGACTTCAGTGCCTAGGTAATGAGTGGGAGTCTATACTGTCTCCAAATATTGCTTGAACTCTATTAGAGGCAAAGTGATGGTCAAGTGTGGGCTACTCACATTCAAAGCCCAGCTCTGTCACTTTTCCACATGTATGGTCTTAGGCAAATTGCTTAGCCTCCAAGCATTTTACTTTGTTCCCCTCCAAAATCTATTAAATATATCTGTCTCATATGTTTATCCTGAGGACAAAGGAATGAATGTATGTGAAATTCTTAAAATAGTGCCTAGCATATAGTAAAAGTTAGCTATTATTATTTAATAAGTGCAGTAGGTTAAGTGTTGTGCTAAAGGGGACAAAAAGTAGAGTAAAAAATAATAGAATAAATGCTATATTGGGTTATGTACCGTGGTGGAGGGAGAATAAGAAGCAAAGACAGTAGGTGCCAGTACATAAAGTATGTCGTCAGGAACCACAAGACACTCCGAGAGCATGGGACCTGGGCATGTAGGGAAGAACGGATCCTGCCTATGGGAGTATAGATTTTACCTGCAGCCAAAAACCAGACAGAGTGGTATAAAACTTTCAGAGTAGAGCATTGGGATGGTGATCACATTTATGTGTTAAATAGGTCAAGCTGGTCACAGAAGGATAGTTTGAAGGAAGGTAAGAGTTAACTAGGCAGAGAGCAGTGGGAAGGAAGGCCTTTGTGTAGGGGAGTGGACAATTCCATAAGACAAGGACTACATTTGAGGTGGACTCCAACGCGAATGAAGTTTGATAGGATACACAGAGTGAGGCGAACTCCTTGAGTGTAGCAATAATGTCTTTTCACTTACTTTGTAATTTGTAACTTCTTGGACCCAACAGCATGCATTGTTGTCCCGGACAGATTGCTGTTTTGTAAAGTCTGGGATCATCTCCAGGTTAGTGGTAACAGAAACTGTGTCTCTTATTTACAGTTTTCACCTTCACCAAGAAAATAGTAAGTCATCTCACTAACTTTGCTTTTTCCTACTATCGTCCTTCAGAAACTTATTTGAATACACATTATGCGCTTCCTTCATCATAGGTTGTCAGCACCAGCAACACGTTAATGGTGATTTTATGGCAAAGTTTTATTGCTAAGAATAAGGGCAACAGATCCTTTTTTCCTTCATATAGTTTCAGAAGATTCATTTCTCATTTCTATAGCCACTAAAAGGGGTAGTCAGTCTAAAACACAGTGACATTTTCATTGACTAAGTGCTTAGTTCCTGTAGGCTTGGAGCACCGTCCTTTTGATGTCAGGCAAAATCAGAATGATTTACTATTTGTTGTTGGCAATAGAATTTTAAGTTACGTATTTATGACTGGGATTGTGCGGAGTTATAAAATAAACACTGAATGCTTAATATAAATGTACATTTAATAAGTTTGAAATGTATTTTTTGAGACAATACAAACCCAGCATTGTGCTAGATGAGATGGGGAGCATGAGAACATAACGGTTAAAAGTTCCAGCTCTCTGGGGCGCCTGGGTGGTTCAGTCGGTTAAACATCTGACTTCGGCTCAGGTCATGATCTCACAGTTTGTGGGTTTGAGTCCCGCGGCGGGCTCTGTACTGACAGCTCAGAGCCTGGAGCCTGCTTCGGATTCTGTGTCACCCTCTCTTTCTGTACCGCCCCCCTCCACCCCCCCTTGCACTGTGTTTCTTTCTGTCTCTCAAAAATAAATGCACCTTAAAAAATTAAAAAAAAAAAGTGCCAGTTCTGGACTGACTACCTGCATTCAAATTCTGGCTTCAATACTTGTAAATGGTATGACCTTGGGCAAGTTACCAAACCTTTCCGGGGCTCAGTTTCTCATCTTTATTTATTTATGTATTTATGTATTTATGTATGTATGTATGTATTTATTTAAAAGTTTATTTATTTATTTTGAGAGAGAGAGAGAGAGAGAGAGCATGCAGGGGAGGGACAGAGAGAGAGAGAGAGGGAGAGAGAGAATCCCAAGCAGGGTCCACACTGTCAGCGCAGAGCCCAACACAGGGCTCCATCCCACCAACCCTGTGATCATGATCTGAGCTGAAATCAAGAATTGGCTGCTTTACCCAACTGGACCATCCACACACCCCATTTTCTCATCTTTAAAATGGCACTTGTATTAATATTTACTCATAGAGTTATTAATTTATCAGTTGTTTAATAAGCAGAGCATCCCCTTGTGGAGTACTTCATTGTGAATATTAAAAAAAGAAAAGTTAATTGAGGCCTCTGGTTGGCTTAGTCGGTTAAGCCTCCAACTCTTGATTTCAGCTCCGGTCATGACCTCATCAGGCTCTGCCCTGACAGCATGGAGCTGGATTGGGGTTCGCTCTTCCTCTCTGCCCCTCCCCCACTCATGTTCCCTCCGTCCCTCTCTCTCTCTGTCTCGCTCAAAAATAAACACATCAACATTAAACAAAAAAAAGTTAATAGTGTGACATCAGCATCTCCACACCACGTAAAACGAAAGTATGTAGGCTGCTCTAGTTCACAGAATAGGTGACCAGTCCTTCCTATACCAGACTAGATTCTCAGGAATGAGAATCTTTCTTCCCCTTGGCAGGGCTGAGAATTTTGAAAGTGGGGAGTAAACTGTGATAATAATCTTCAAACAGAAATCTAGATAGGCCGAAAGAAAAATATATTAGGGAGTGCTTTGAATTCTTAAAATACCATTTTTATGGATTCATCATATTATCATTCACCTCAATAAATATGAGTAATTGTAGTTATAATAATTAGCTAATTCTCACATTATTCCATTTTTATGTGTGTTTAAAAGCCATTTATAAAAGAAAGGGAACTAAAGAATGTTTTTCCACTTACTATCCAGTGGGATAAAAACTGGGGTCCTGCACAAGGTATAGCCTTTCAGATACAAATGGAATTTATCTAAGGAATTAGAATTTCAGTTGAAGCCTTTTGCTTGCCTGAGGGCTTAACAAGTCACTGGTTACTTCTTGGAGCAATCTTTCTACTCTGAATAACTCCAACTAATCTAAAAATACCTTTGTAAAATTATCAATGAAAATGCTAATTTGCCTCACCTTATGACTTAAAAAAACCCATAGAACCAGGAATTGTAAATTAGAAACACATGGGGGGATACATATAGGAATTTTGTAAATAAGAGAGGCCTAGTCTCTGACATCTCTAGTTAATCATAAATTGATTCTTCAAAGGGAGCCACTGGGAAAACAGTGTATTTCTTCTCAGCCCTGATGCTTTAATCCAGTAGCAATCATGAGTAGGAAAGGAAGAATGATAATTTATTCCCTTTGTCCTCAAAGACAAGGAGATGGATTCTCTGAAATAACTGCCCACAGATGGTCTAGGCTAAGGCATTAGCTGGATGACTAACTTTGGCCTGCCTGGATAAACAGGATACTCATGCTAGCCCACACTTTGGGTGGGCTTCCGCCCCAAGGCCAGCTATCAGATGCCTTAGTCACTACCACTGCTTAAGTAACCCGTATTCACTCTGGCTCAAATATTTTACTTAGGCTGTTCTAGAAAGATAGCTGTCTAGTGTTACATTAGTGTTCTCAAACACATGGGAAAATTCATCTACAGATCCCATAGTACACCTCAAGTTAAACATAGGCAAAGACCGCCATTGTGGAGGAAACCTAGAGGGGAAAGGTAAGACAGCTTCAATCAGAATGTTTTCGCCCCCAGTCCAGGGCCTAAGTGGGCGAAAAGCCCTGGAGTAGAAAGGGGAGGACCTGAATCAAATGGTGACTGTACCTGTCATTGATAGTGTCACCCTGGGAAAACTCATTATCCTCAGAGCTTGAGTTTCTTTACAATAAAATGGCAAAGCTGTGATCATCCTGGAAGGATTGGTGGGCAGATTCAATGAGAAAATGTATCTGAAGGTGTCAAACAGTTCCTGGGACATGATAGGTGCTTCAAAAAGTAAATTTGAATCTGAAGAATTCTTTCCTCATTTTTATTTTCTTGGTTGGCTTTTTTGAACTATAAATCTTTTGAGCTGCCTGTGAGAGGGAAACCTGTTTTTTTTTTTTTTTTTTTTTTTTTTTTTTATCCTCCATGGAGGACAGGAGAAAGAAGATTCAGATGAAGAGAAAGGAGACAAGGTGGTCCAGGAAGATGAGGAAAATGTCAAAGCAAAATGTGCTGATAAAACAAAATTTGGGAATATAAAATGATGCCTTAACATGTTGCAAGGTTTTAGGATATAAGAGGACAAGTATCTTTCTTACTGTAAAGATCGCAAAGAGCAAAACGAGTAAGAAACTCTTTTGAACCATCTTGAGCTTTAGAAGCAATGATATTTCTAAAATGTTCATTAAGTAGTGCACTGAGACTATCCACCTCTTCTGTCAAGGCTGTTAGCCAAGGAAAGGTCTCTATGTGAAACAATGATCACAAAGTGAAAGGGTTCTTCTCCCATGACCTTTGAAATAAGAGGGTCGCTATCTGAGAAAGGAGGATCTGTAACTGGGCCATGACCTCTTTCCTATGATTTGTCACAATGCGGACAGCAGCCTTCATATCCTATACATGATTCCAGGGAGAGA
This sequence comes from Panthera uncia, assembly GCF_023721935.1. NCBI lineage: Eukaryota > Metazoa > Chordata > Mammalia > Carnivora > Felidae > Panthera > Panthera uncia. The sequence continues at coordinate 131,374,152 of NC_064811.1, read as the reverse complement.
AGAATGACATCTTATTGAGTGGAGGATATGACCAAACACAGTGTTAAGTTTGCTGCCCACATGTTTAGGGGATGCCCCTTGCTCTCAGGATTGTTTCACATTCTCACTGACTCTACAGAACAGTAGGAGATCGGCCATCTGTTCTTGGCTAATACCAATATTATTTCCTTATTATTTACAACTCACTCATGTGCTATCACTATTCTTCTTTACTTTGAAACCACACTCTGCCTCTTTTCATATTGTTATCATCATACAAAGCAAATATTAAAAATTGAAACGCGGATACCTATACATAATTTATTTAGGTTTCTTGAAATCAATAAAATTCCTGATACTTGCATTAGTCATTGATTTCCAAACTCTTTTTTACTCCTTCTCTTTTTGTTTATCAGTAGAACCTGTCTTTCCAAACTCTATTCATAACAGATGAAAGAGGTCTACCTTGATTGGCCAAGTTTAGGGAGAAGAACCCCTTTCATCATCTCTTGCCAGCCACCAAGTCACCTTTGGAGTTGAGGCTAAGAAACCATTGTTTTAGCCATGTATTACCACAGAAGCACAATTAAGTTAAAAAAAAAAGTTTTGCTATCATTATCTCTAATAGCTCAGAGAATCAGAGAATTCTAGAACAGTAAGAGGATTGAGACAGAATCTGGTGTAAATTTCTTATGTAAAGAAAAGGGAAAGAGGATTTCTAGATCGAGGTTGTACCGTCTGGTAGTGGTAAAGCCAGACTAAGTCCCTGGTGTCCCATCTCTGGGTAAAATGATCTTCTGTTGTGGTAGTTCACAAGTCACCAGGCCTCTCCTTTCTTTGGGGCTGTTTCTGGCTATGTACTCCCTCTGAATTCTGTGTCAGACAAGCACTTCTGAGATTTTGAAAAATATCTTTGCATACTCAACCATGATTTCAAAAAGGAAACTGCAGCTTTACTTCAATGGGAAAAGCCACAGAGGGTCACCCAAAGGCCAGTTCTTGTCACCTGTTTCCTTGGCCACATACTTCTAACTTCCTACCTCCCAACTCCTTTCCCCAGAAAAGTAAAAATCAAAAAGTGCAGGGCCTTAGCTCAACCCTCTACTATTTGCCACAGTGAGCAGGTCTTTCTCAGATTAACAGTTGTTACACGGGCAGGTAAAGGGTGATTGATCTAAAAGTAAAATTTAATCAATAGTGTGTTTTACAATTTTTAGGTTAGAAAAACAGAGTATTAATATATCCTAGATATCTGGAGCAAAGTCATGCATTCCTCAAGATGGGTATAGTTGGAGAAAATAGAGAAAAAGGTGACTCTGGGAGGGACTACTATATATTTTTTTCTAGAACACTCTTGGAGCACCTGGGTGGCTCAGGCAGTTGAGCATCCAACTCTTGATTTTGGCTCAGATCATAATCCCAGGGTTATGGGATCAAGCCTTGCATCGGGCTTTGTGCTGAGCATAGAGCCTGCTTTTAAGATTCTCTCTCTCTCTCTCTCTGCCCCTTTCCCCTTGTGCTGCTCTCTCTCTCTCTCTCTCTCTCTCTCTCTCAAAAAGGAAAAAAAAACATCATATGACAATCTTTATTTCTGCTATGATCTATGGGCATTTACTTCCTTACTAATAATACCTCCAGCCCCAGGCCTCATTTAAATGCAGATGTAAGTGTTGCTTGTCATTCTGGAAACACAGTGGGCATTTAGGTAGATCAGAAATTTCCGAACTTCAGAAACTCACGCTCAATTATCTGCCACTAAAATGCTGAAAAGTTAGAGTTCTGGGAAAAATTGTAAAATAATTTTGTATATATACCTATATGTGTGTATGTGTGTGTGTGTGTGTGTGTGTGAGTGTGTGTGTGTGTGTGTGTGTGTGTGTTTGAATCAAATCAGAAGAAGACAGAGCAAGAAAACCTGTAATATTTGATTTTCTGAGGCAAAAATATATCCTTATGGTTCTTGCCCTCCTGGGTGTCACATGACTAGCTACATGAGTAATTTGCTTTAGATCTTATTTCACTTAAAAAAAAATTAATAGTGACACCCATTCTCCCTCCCCCAAATTATTATTGTTAATAACCAAGTACATTCTACCATGTTCTTCAATAGGAATTTGTAGGTAACAGTGTTCATGCATTCAGCCTGAATGGGCACTCCTTCCTAAGGTTTAAGAAAACATGAAAACCACAAAGAATGTTTGCAATTATTTTCTCTTGGTTGGCGGAACAGATGCCTTTCCTCAAGGAAAATGCCTTAGGCCAAAACAAAGCCATATTCATTCAAAATATATTGTCCAGTAATTGTGCAGACTCTGGATTACATAAAATTGACTTTCAATGCAAGGGCCCCACTTTTCTAGGAAAGGTTTATAAGCAAAATGGAGCAGGAAGACAGGCAGAGGATAAAGTGTTAAAAGAATCAACTATGCCAAGGGCAAGGGCAGTGCAAGGAACAACAATGCAAGTACATTGAAAGGAAACCAGTTGATGTGAACGTGATTTTGTCTAGGGGTCATGCAGGAGCACCTGGCTGGCTTTATTTATAAGGTGATTGTCAAATCAATCTGTAGAATATGGATGAGGTGAAACGCAGAGGTAGAGTATTATTCTAGATCATCTGTAACTTTTCAAATACAACCTTCATGGTGAAATTCCAGGGAGAATGTAAGTGACTCCAATAAAGAAAACTGTCAGTCAGTCAAGAGTGTTTATTTATTATCCCCCTGAGCCAGGCACTGTTCTAGCCAATATGAAATGATACAAAATAAAGAGTAGTCATCACCCTTATAATCTCATGAGAGCAAGTGGATTAAATCCGCAGACACACACACACACACACACACACACACACACACACACACACTCTATGTGGGTGGTCAAGAAATGTCAACTATAGGGACATTTAACAGCCTCATTTAGAAAAATCCTGATTAGAAAATTAACTTACAAAGTTAGAAGGCTTAATTACAAATTAGTAATTAGTTTTATTACAAATAGATGAAAACACACTCATAAAGCGTATCTTTTATATAACAAGTCTCATTATGTTATTAAAATTGGGAACACCCCTCCCCCCCAAATCTACAAAGTAGTTTTGGAACATATTTGTCATGCAAATATGGATTCACTGTCATGTTGGGGAGCTGCTGAAGTGCATAAAGTAACAAGCCTTGTGTCTGCTACCCTGTAAATTCTTTCAAGTCAGAGAATGGGCCTTGTATATTTGCCTTGATATCTTGTACTGTGAAGACAGAAGTGGTAAAGAAATAAGAATGAATGAATGAATGAATGAATGAATGGGATAGGTGAGTAAAGAGGAATTGAGCTTATTTGAATTTTAAGAAGCAAAAAAAAAAAAAAGAGGACCAGGATATTGCAGAGAGGTCAAGTTGGTGGGTCTCAGTGGGTGTCCAAATACAGGGAGAGGGCTTGGCCTTTTCAGCATGACTGAGGAAGGTCAGCTCCTGGTTTGGTCCTATCGGTGAACGTGCCTTTCTCAAGCATCCCTGGATCCTTTTAAAGGGCAGCTCTCCTCCACCCTGGGTAGATGGCCTTGCAAGGCCAGAAAGGGTCTCCTGAAAAAGAGCCATTTGAGACTCCACGCATATTTCAGCATGTACCTTAAGGCTATATCCTTTCTTCCATCCTCCCCCCCCCCCCCCCCCCCCCCCCCCCCCCGTGGAACACCATACCTGGCCAAATTGTTTGCATGGACTTAATTTAACAAGAGGCAGGGTGCCATTTGTGATGATTTGCTTGCCACGGGACTCTCTTGATATTAATTTAATGAAGTTCAACTAGTATGCAAACTTCCGGAGAACAGAAACTTTCTTGTGTTTTCACTACCGCCGCCCCAGCTCCTAGAACAGTGCCTGACACAGTAGGCGGTCAACAAATAACAGTGTTTGCGAAATGAATGAATGTTGCTGTTAATGTGCTGGCTGTTTGTCTTTACTTTTCTTCTCTCCATCTCGCTTCAGAGAGCTGGCAACTGAAGGGAAATCTTTGAAATCTAATTTCCCTTCTTTCTCCGGTCCAGAAACTCTGGCCAAGCCTTTGGTTACGGGGATCCCCTCGGAAATTAATGACGAGTCACGACCACGGGGGGCGGGGGACGAGGGAGAGTTGCAGGAAGTTCTTCTGCACTCAGTTTTGCGTCTGCAGTACCCTCCGCCACCCATCTTGCTCTTTATTTGGGGCTAGGGGTGTCCCGGGGGAAGGAAACCAGGGGCCGCTCCGGCTGCATTCCTCGCCTGGGCCGTTTAGGTCCTGTCTGCAGCGAGCCCCGCAGCACCCCCTGTCTGTGCCAGCACCTGTTGGACCGCCAGTTGGCGGCCCGAGTCGGCGCGAGCGGACGCGGCCCGGGGCTGCCCCTCCCGGAGGCGCCGACCCTCGCCCGCCCCTGCGGCCGCCCGCGGGAGAGCGGCTCAGCCTCCCCCGCTCGCCAGCCGCGCGCTCCGCCCGGGCTCTGCCCACGGCCCCCTCCTCCCGACTGCCGCCGGCTGGGGGAAGGTAGAGAAGGGGAGGGGACAAGCCGGAGCCTTGGGCCGCCGGCCTTCTCTCTCTACCCCGTGCCGAGACGCCGCGCGGAGCCCCGAGGTTTGCGCGGAGCCCGAGGCGTGGGGGGAGGGGACCGGGTACGACTGGAGCCCCGCGGTGACCCCGAGCTGCCGAATTTCCCTTGGCTTCGAGGAGCGGGGGACGCACCCAAACAAGGTGAACTTTGGTCGCGGAAAACTCCAGCCAGGTGCCGGGATCCGTGCTGCTGCGGCGGTCGGGACCGGGCGCAGGCTGCGCGCCGGGCTGGGGAGCGGGAGCCCAGCGGCCTCCCTCCGCCGGCGCCCGGGGCGGCCTCGGCCCGGAGCCCCCCGGCCTCGCTCCGGCTCCGCGGCCCCGGGGACCCGCCGCGGCGCCCTAGCCTTGTTTCTTCCCCCTCCCCCTTCGGGGGTGGGGGTGGGGCGGGGGAGAGGGGCGCCCGGAGAGCGCATCTATTGGCAGCTTTGTTATTGATCAGAAACTGCTCGCCGCCGACTTGGCTTCGGGCTGGCTTCGCTCGACCCTTGAGTTTTCGCCTCTGTCCTGTCCCCCGAACTGACAGGTGCTCCCAGCAACTTGCTGGTGACTTCTCGCCGCTCCCCCGGCTCCCCCGCGTCCCCACCCCCTCTTTCCTCCCTCGCCTTCACCCCCACCCCCACCACTTCGGCACAGCTCAGGATTTGTTTAAACCTTGGGAAACTGGTTCAGGTCCAGGTTTTGCTTTGATCCTTTTCAAAAACTGGAGACACAGAAGAGGACTCTAGGAAAAAGTTTTGGATGGGATTATGTGGAAACTACCCTGCGATTCCTTGCTGCCAGAGCAGGCTCGGCGCTTCCACCCCAGTGCAGCCTTCCCCTGGCGGTGGTGAAAGAGACTCAGGAGTAGCTGCTTCCAAAGTGCCCGCCGTGAGTGAGTTCTCGCCCCAGTCAGCCAAATGCTCCTCTTCGGGCTTCTCCTGCTGACATCTGCCCTGGCCGGCCAGAGACACGGGACTCAGGCTGAGTCCAACCTGAGTAGTAAATTCCAGTACTCCAGCAACAAGGAACAGAACGGTGAGTCTTTTCCCCCCTTCTCCCCCTTCTTGTTTCTCGCTGTATGTGTTACGTTGGCATTGTGCGTTAGTGTGTGATGTACACCAGCCTGCGAGGGTATTATCGTCTCTCCATGCAAACACGCGCTGCGTTCATTGGCATGGACTTGAGGAGGTTACGTGCAGTTTGCAGCTTCGGGAGCTGCCACAAAGCTGTAACAGGGCAACGTGAGTGCCACTGCTGGCTCAGTTAGAGAGGACATTCTGGGAGCGATTGTGAACGTCAGTTCAAACGCACATTGCAGAACCTTTCATTGCCAGAGTTATAAGTTCAAGAACTGCCTCTAAAAATGAGTCCAAAATGAATGAGTCTTGGCATGTTTGACTTTACTCAGCTTTTCTTTTTCATGGGGAGGGGGATGTTTGAGGAAATCTATCAGCTGCATTAATTGAAGCACTCAAAGTGGAAAGGCATCAGTTAATCAGTAAGTAGATAGGAAATACACAGGTCAAGAGGCTGCGTGGACGTTTTTGGGAGAGTTAAAAATGTATTTCTCTTGCGCTCTGTTTTTTTTTTTTTTTTTTTTTTTTTTTTAAATGTGCCTTTGTACTCTGAAGTCCTTACCTTTCTGGTGTGTGTTTTTATATGTGTCGGTGAATGACTGCTATTTTGTGTGTGCTGGAAACGACTTAATCCTGCATAGGAAATGAGAATTACTTTCAGCTTTCAAGTGTACCTGAAATGTTTAGAAAACTCTCAGATGCAAGTTCCCTTGGGCTGGGATTGCACAGAGCTGGAGAAAGGCTCCTTTCATAAAGCCAGGGCAGCGTCAGGGTGTGTAATTTGCTTAGCCTCTGAACCCCATATGATTTACATCATTCAATTTCTAAACTCTTTTTCTCTTGATCTACCATTATGAAGTCATTTTTGAGAATACTTTGTAAATAGAAATTTTATACTGCCCATGAAACCACAATGTTAATGTAGGCTGTCTAAAATTAGAATATTAAATACCCTGTTTACAAGTGGTGGCTCTTAACTTTACTTGAAAAGAAATGTGCATGTTTTTACTGCTTTGGATGCCATCTATTCAGAATGCAAGGATGCTGTCACTTTATTAACCAGGCGAAAGGAACACAAGCAGCGTACCTAGAAAATCAGAATGGTGTGTGCTCTGTTTTTAAGTCACAGCAACTTTTTCTTTATGTATTGGGGTGTTTTAAAACTTCAACTTTGCATTTAAACTCTCTGAAAGTGTTCATCTTTAAGAAAGCACAGAAAGTTTTAGAGTACAGGGATAGATTAAATAAGGATTCCTGGGATTTTTGTAGACATTGTTTGGTATTTGCTGTATGTGCAGTAAATATACATTATCACGTTTATCAGTCACTATTAATGTAGTTGCTTCTTACAACTTGCTAATGTGATGGCTCATGGCACCTGCAGGCTGCTTGAGCTGCTGATCAAAGGGCAGCCTAGGGATCTATCTCTAATCACAGGAGCTGCAGAGGACTGGGGGAAAGTGATCAAAGGAGCCCCAGCACCAGCTGTACCCTGGCAGGAAACAGATCAGACCAACCTTTGTTCTTTTTCATGTAAAATAAATGTCCAATTCAAAATATTGTTTCTTACTAGACAAGCTTCTCTAAAATGACAGTGCACAATATTCCTGGCTTCTGTCTTCTATTTTTTTATTGTTCCTGTGCCATTATCATTTCTCCTTCTGCTTCTGTTTTTATCAAGCCTGGCATCTGTCATCTTCCTGATTCCCTTTGCTACTTGTGCCTCTGATTGTCATTCTTTCTTGTGATCCGCCTACCATCACCTCTTTGTAATGGGCCCCAGACCTCTCCTGTGGTCGTTGGCCACTTTACTGAGTAGGTTCACACTCTCAGGAGAGGTGAGTTCATTAAGCCAGGCAGGCCACACACATTCTGTTGCCATCAGAGGCTGGGCCATTTCCATTCCTAAGTTGCATGATGCTAAAAATAGCCTGGCTGTTTCCTAATCTGTGGGTAGAGGATTGGGCTATGTTTAGCTCCTGGGAGGGTTGGCAGCAGGAAGTAACTAGAGGTAAGGGAACTACTCACCTTGTAGTTTTCAGCCTGAGAAGAAGTGGGACTATCCAGCACTAGGGGGCAATATAGAGCTATTTTCCTGCACATGCTCAGGTTGATTTTATGCTTTGAGGTTCCAAGATTTGAGGATAACAGGTAGGTGCCAAAGAAGCTCCACCTGGAATGTGAACACATTTGCTGGAACGTCTTCTTCTTCTTCTTCTTCTTCTTCTTCTTCTTCTTCTTCTTCTTCCTTTTTTAATGGGGGGGGGTGTTCCAATTTTCAATTCCCTTATGTTGGTATTTTTTGCCCTAATAGTGATTTATGGTTGATTTTTGATTGCCCTCTTGCTATTCTCAATTTTGATGATTGCCCAGTTCTGGAAGTACAGACCCTTCTGGAGATGCCACATAGAAATGTCATTGGTCCATTGTGTGCATTGCATCATTTTGTGAAAGGTCTTCTAAGTGCCCAGTGTCCAAATCGATCTATTTATTATGACTATAGTAACTCATTCTTGCTTTCAAAGACCTTTCCCCAATGATACTATCTTTTCTTCAGTATTCTAAAGTCTCAAATGTTGACACAATCAGATCCCCAGGACTGCGTCATTTCAGTATTGACTTAGTGTCCCAAGAGGTGTTGTAAATAAATGGAAATTGATGGCTGTAGCCAATGCTAGATATTTGGATTTAGAGTGAATCATATTCAGGTGCTTCAAAATTAGTTTTGAGGGATTGGTGTCATTTACCCTGTTATTATGACTTACCTGGCTTTTGACTTAATGCCATTTGCAATTCTTGCCACTTTGCTGTCAGAATAGTTTTATCCTCCAATATTATGAGTTACCTTTGTGTCCTTCATCTTGAACCTGACTTCTAACTGTGAAGTCTCACATATAAACCAAGGGTCTCCAGATGTAACGTAAAGGACATAAAAGATAAGAACACTGACTTATATAGGGTTCCTGGCCTATACTTCTTGAATGACCACAGGAAAAATTACTAATATCTGTATGCACTCACTTAGAAGAGAATACCTACTCTGAAATTGACAAGTTCTGGGCTGGTTCTCCTGAGTTGTAGCAGAAGGGATCATATACATCAAAAAACGAAAAGAACCAAAGCTTACTTTGTCTATAGCATGTAGCCCCAAATAGACACCAATCACAAAGTTGTTGATGAAGTAAGGCCTCACCCACTTTGTGTCATTGGTAAGTGATTTTAATTCATCCATAGATCTGAAATGTGCTTATTGTTCTCATTTCCTTTAACCATTTTGAGTATAGATTTGGAATATGCCTCTATTAGGGTTATCCCTGTGAAAATCATTTATTGTATGTGCTCTTTTCCACAAGAACTTTTGTGGCCTGTGGGGCTATTTACTCTGCAGACAGGTGGTTATCTAGTGATGCCTATCTGAGTACATGTATCTTATGCTTGTGGCTTCTCTGTCTCTCTCTCTGTCTCTCTCTTTTTTTTAATGCCAACTTGCTCCTCTTCCTGCCATGTGCCTGTGTCTAACAAAGTTGTGTCCATTCCCCCTACCCTTTTAAGGGTACCCTTCAAAGCTCAATTTTACTGAAAATAGATAATCACCATCCCTAGAATGGTGTCCAAGAGTAAATAGTCTCTGACTGAGTGCTAAAGGGACTTCCTGTGAGTTAGTCTATAAGTTGTAGTGCATGACCTTCGTGACATTTATTTTTGTTGTTTAGAGGCTTTTTTTTTAAAGAACTTCCTCCTTGTTCTCTGCTCTGTTTGAGATTGTTGAGGAAGTTGAAGAAGTAAAGTGTCATTATGTAATGATGAATATTGTTTTTCACAATAGATGACCAAAAAAGGCCCATTCTATTTTTTGGGTAACGTTTCCCTCCTACCAACTGTTATCTTTTACACTTAATGTGATATATTTTATATTTACCTCTAAAAGGTGACCAAGTCTGTAGTAGGCTGTACATAGTTGTGAATAGACACCAGGATCTGACCCTAAATATTCCCCAGTGGTGGCGTTTTAGAGAACTCCATCTTGGACACCAAAATCTTAGCTTTGTCCATTCTTATTTCGGCCTTCCTGACACTTATTTTTTTTACAGATCTTCTTTATATTCTTTTCCACTTCATGTTTTTTCAGCCTTTATAGTGCCAGAATTCTGCTGTATGTACAAACGTGCACATTTGTTGTAGAAATAGAATTCTAATCATAATGTGATGAGTGTTAAGTAAATAGTAATTGAATCAGTGCATTCATCATGTCCATACTCCCCCACCCCCATAAAAAAATGTTTCCAGAATTGCTAAAATTTTCCTCATGGGTTTCTATTGGTGTTAGCTCAAGTGGTAGAAGTCATAAAAGTCCCTTTATTTACTAGGTCTAGTTTTGATGTTTCTGGTTTTATTTGGAAGTACCACACGTAGCCAGAGTATCTCTATGCAATGCTGTATAATCTCTGTGTAACTCATATATGAAACAGTCTGTCTGTGATATTTTTCTCTACCACCTCTGCCAACTGTGGTGTGTGTGTGTGTGTGTGTGTGTGTGTGTGTGTGTGCATCTCTCTTATTTCATTTCCTAAGGACACCTCTAGTGGTTGATTTTTATTTGGGATGCACCAGCACCACCCCACAGATTGTTAAAATCTTGAAATATTCCTAACGGGCTGGGAAGGAGCCAGTGCTCCTCTTTTAGGACAAACTGACCATCTGTGAATCAGAAACGACAAGGTTAGTGTTTGATAGTTCAGGAATTCTAGGGTACTATTTCCACCCCTCTGGCCTCCTTCCTGATTGGTCGGTGTGCCTGCCCCGTTGATTATTATCCATTTTCACACTTTTAGCTACTCACAATTTCAGTCATATTGGAGTTCCAACACCTCTCTCTTCTGCTCTCTGCCTGGCAGCAGAGGCCAAGCTGAGGCGTGAAGGACCTTGAGTGAAGAAAGGAGATGGCCTTCTTAAAGCCTCTTTCTTGCAGCTTCTTTTGTTGTGCTGCCTCAAGGGTTGGGGGCTGGGAAGTGAGATGAGGCATAGGGATGTGGCCTACGATGGCACGGGATTGTATTCCTCAGTTGGTTGTCCTTATTTCTGTGGGCAGCACTGGTTAGGTGCATGTGTGTGGGTAGCCCCTTATTGGCATCTGAATTAAATGGATCACTTTCTCAGTGAGGTCTTTTCCTGACCACTTAATCTGAATTAGCCAGCCCTCACAATCACATCAAGGCTAACTAACTGCATAGTGCTTATTGTCACGTTTGGATATTCTTCTTGTTATTGAGTTAAGTCGTCGTCAGCGTACCCCGACCACCACCCCCAGAGTACACGAGTTCCCTGAGGGTATGGACCTTGTCTGACTTGCTCTCTTCAGGAGCTTGGAGCTTTAGCATCTGGAACAGGGGGTTGTATACAGTATGTGTTCAATAAATATTTGTTGCATGGTTCTGGATGTAGTGCCTTATTAGAGTAAGACTGTGGTGTTGGCTATAATATTAGGCCATCTTTGAAGATGTCTGTTGGTCTTGGAACTTGTACTTTGTTTTAGATTTTTCGTAGGAAGGTAAACTTGTTTATTTATTGGTTGTGATGGGATATGCCAATCAGAGTACTACTTTATAATCTTGGTAAATATACCATGTTACCTGGTGAGCATGTACCAAGCAAATGGGTAAGTTTCCTAGAACTGGTGCTAGTAACTTTCTTAAAAGTGCCATTGGTGTGCATACCTCTCTCTGTGTTTTCCAAAGATGGGGTGTTGTGTGATATGGACCAAGGATCTGAATAATGGTAAATTTTAGGTGGCTAGACGTGCCTCAAAAAAGCAGTGCGCTTTCCATCCTCTGCTTGTGGCTCACAGATAACTTGTGCGGGATGGACGTCAGCAATAAATATGGCATGTGGAATGTTAGGACTAGAAGGATCCTGAGAGGCTCTCCTCACCTATGTGTAAAGCGAGACTTGGAGAGCTGAAATGACGTCATCAAGGTCACTGTGGAGTGCAACAGTTTTAAACTGCTAATGTGGTGATATATTTTTGCTTGTGTAAAGAACCAACTAGGCAAATGGGATTCTCATTTTAACCTTCTGATGCATTGTGTAAAAGCCATTCTTTATTACTTTAGGGGGTTGCATGCTTTGTGGGTTGTGAAGGAAGATGGGACGCCCGTGGTCCTGCAACACAGCTTATAAGAACACTACGGAAAACAATGTGAAAGTAATCACATTGATTACATGTGACAGATAACTCTGGCTAATATCTATTACAGTATTTCTGTTGGGGTAGCAATCTGACAGTTTGGCAAATAACTTGAAATGCTATGTTTAGAATTGTTAATATTACATGTCGAGACTTTATTTTAAGCAGGTGTACCCGATCCATGGATGTTTATTTCAGTATTTTGGTTTATGAATTGATGATGAAGAGGATGGTTGACATTTGAATACTTGATTCCACAGGGAGGTTTTTTTTTTTAAACAATAATTTTGAGCATTTCGTTTAGGAGGATGTCTCCCTGGTACAAGTTCCATGGGAATGACTAAATAAGCATGGCTTAGTGGGTTCTAGAAAGCACAACCTGTTATTCTTTCGAATGAATTTAATGAGTGGCCTTCATTTTTATTTACATTATAATATATAGGATATTCTATGCCAAGGTTCAAATTTCTCTTGAATGTCAGCAACATCAGGAAATAAATTCATAGGTGCGGACTTGAATGGCCTGCCAAAAACAGGATTAAATGACCAAAATTCTGTTTGTAAATTTTCCAAATCTGAGAACAAAAGGAGCTACAAATGATAAAGAGGCGTCATACTAACGACATTTATCGTTAAAGTCAAGTTACTCAGAGTGATTTTGGGAGTAGCATTAGCTCGTTTCGTCTTTGACTTCACGAGAATGCATTTTTTTAAAATTTTTTTTTTTTTAACGTTTATTTACTTTTGAGACAGAGAGAGACAGAGCATGAATGGGGGAGGGTCAGAGAGAGAGGGAGACACAGAATCTGAAACAGGCTCCAGGCTCTGAGCTGTCAGCACAGAGCCTGACTCGGGGCTCGAACTCACAGACCGTGAGATCATGACCTGAGCCAAAGTCAGACACTTAACCGACTGAGCCACCCAGGTGCACCACGAGAATGCATTTTAAATCGAGCTGAGCCGATCCTGTTATCTGACTTCACGTTACGTTTCCTTTGCCATCTTCAAGCAGTTACTGCCCATCCTCTGGTGACTGAACGGTTTCTTCCCTGGATATTTGGCTTTTGTCTAAGCCAAACCATCTTTGCCAGGCCGGCTTCGCTAATTTTGCTTTCTTGGTGTTACGCTTTATTATTCTTTTACTTTCAAGCTATGATTTTTTTTTGTACTGGGCTTTTACCCTATCGGATAGTAGTTGAGCCATTTTTCAATCAAATGAGGTGTGTGTATTAGGTTGTTGCAGGGAGTGGAGAATGGAGGGCCTGTTTTTCTGAGGGAAACCAACATCCCCAAACAGCATGAGGCACATTGATGGTAAAGGCAAGGATATAGATTTGTACTATTACTGGTCACTGCGTCCTGGCAAGACCGCCGTGAGAGCTCTCAGGAGAGACACAGGGAGTGCAGTATTTGGATGTGTTTTTTTGTGGGTCGGTAGATGGGTCTAAAGATCTCCCAGTGGGTCTCTGGTTTTGTAATGCTTAATAATGACACCCGAAGAGTGCCTGTTAGTTGCCACACTTGGGCTCAATGTCTGTAGACAGTAGACAGCTTATCTTTATAATCTCCCCGTAGGGTATGAATGGGAAAAACACCAAGGCTTCGCTAGCTAAGTAGCTTAGCCAAGGGCTCAGAGCTGGTAAATGTTTGGACCTAGGTCTGACTCCAAGCCAGGACGGAGTCACATGCTTCTTCCTTCCTGAGTTAAATGGTCTAACGTTTTATTAGAACATTGTTTTTATTCAGCACATATTCATAAGCATCTGCTCTTGGCGAAGCTCTGCACTAGGTGCTGGACCCACAAAGAAGAAGATGCGGTTCTGCCCTTGAGGAGGTCTGTCCAAGAAGGATGACCGGTCCTTCCTTTGTCTCACGGTCTGTGGCGCTGTGCTCGACGTGCTATGGGAACACAGAATGCTTTATTTCACTTCAAAAATCCTCCTTTGATGGATGAAGCGATTGATTGTGCCTGGAAGAGACGTGCAGGGAGAGAAGTTCCCACAGGGGACGTGACATATTTTGAAGTGGGTTTGAGAGAGGAAAAGAGGAAAACGTTCTAGGTGGAGGGAATAGCGTCTGCGAAAGAATACAGACCTGAGAAGGCATATCATGTGCGGGAGGCAGGAAGAATCTAGTGTTGTAAATATGAGTAGAGGCAAGAAAAAAGTGGAAAGGTGTCCTGGATGGCTGCATTCAAAGGCCCTGAGGCTGTTTGCAGTGTGCTTCCTGCAGAGTTTGCACTGAACAAACCACGTAAAAGAAAAAGTGGTCTCGCAGTTTCAGGGTTAGTTATTTTCTGTCACTTTCTGAGCAGACAGTGGAGTAGCAACGTTCTACTTTGGCGTGGGTAGTTGACTGCTTCTTGGTGGAACTTTCTCCCAGTCATTAGACAACGTTCGGATGTTTGGACTTGGATAGAAGGGCAGCCTGTATAGCCTCCGTTACACTCAAATAAAGTAAGCCTGTGTCCACACTACTCTCTATTGCCTTCCTTCTGTAAACAAAGAACTATTTTCATACTTCATTCACAAAATGGATGGCATGCGGAATGAGGCTGGGTGAGGGATCAGGAGATTGTGGTAAAAGGTAGACAGCTTCCAGCCCACCGAATTAGTGTAATGAAGCTATTACGTTGCAGGAAGCAAAGAAAACAGCCTTAACGCTTTTCAGGGAAAGGCTCTCAAGTTTTGTGGAAAATTAATTCCCGTGAGTGTCCTCTACCTTGAGAAGCTGCAACGTTTCTCTAGTGAGGTTCCTTCTGGTCTCTTGTGTATGCATGGGTTCTAGAAATATTTTGTGGGACTTAAGGACTTGACGAGAATGAGTTTTCTTGGTGGATGTGCTTTCTAGATGCCATGCAATTTTTTTGAAGCTATGCTATTTGCATTCTAGGAAAGCCTCATTTGTGAGTGGATACTATTTTGGGCTTTCCAGTGTTTGCAAGATGGAGATAGGCTTCCGCACTTAAATATGCCCAGCTGGCCGTTGCACCTGCCTTTTGAGTCACTACAGAGATCAGGAACCATTAACAACAGAAGTTGGACTTTCGTGGTACTTATCTCATGTTGTTTCTGGCAGTTATTTTTGCTGGGTATTTATAAGGACATCTGTCTTTTAAGGAGTCGTATTACTTATCCTTTTTTTTCCCACTAAGGAATAAATCACAGCTTGTTTCCCATACTGCCACTCTCATTCATAGTCTGAGGTGATTAGAAATGCAAATTGGGAGTCATTAAAACATTATAATTTCTTTTTCTATGGCATCAGGCGATATTTAAAATCAGTGTGCTAAGAAGGAACATGTGCTTAAAATGTGATTAAGATGTGAACAAATGAGTAGAATGAAATATTCACTTCCTTCCTGGAAATCTCTTACTGGGTCTGGAAATAAGGGGGACCTATAGTGTTCATCATTTCTGATTTATCATACTTGAAGCCTGAGACGTAAGCCTGAGATGTGCACGTTGTTTAAGAACACAGGAAAACACAGTAGCTTCTAATGTTTTCAAATTGCTTTGTGGAAATATATACTAAAGACTCCTTCTTGCAAGAGTGTGATTTACAGTCGGATTACCCACTCAAAGGACAGATCAGATTCAGCTGTTTTTCTCGTAGTGATTCTTGGATATGTAAACACTATAAAAACAAGAAGGAAAAATGGGATAGCTTAAGTATGAAAAGTATTGATCTGCACATTCAGAGCCAGAGATGGGATGTGCTGGAGGCAGATTTCCTCCACTGGAAATATGTTTATGTTGTAGGTAATAAAAAGTACTGGGGGATGCTTCCTATTCAGTAAGTAGCAGTGTCTCTGTAAGTATGCATTTTGTTCCTGACTTTAATTTATAAACAGAATTACATTGTCTTTCTGGAGGTCTACATGAAAATGAATTGCTTTTACAAAACAAGGGACCAGACCTCATAGTGTTTTTATAATTTCACATGCGGTTTTACGTATATTGGAGATATATATGATGGGCTCAGCTCTGTCTTTACTTTGTGTTAGTCACTGCAGTCAAAATATTTTACTATTTCTAGAAAAATCAACAGTCTAAAAATAGCAGGTGTTTCCCAGGTCAAAACCTGCCTCAGATATTGAGAGATGTTGACCGTCTAGATACATAAATGATGAATGCTAAACCCTGAAAATATCATTTTAATCTGTTTTCTTGTGAATATTAGCAGGCTTGAGGTTTATAAGCAAGAGTAAGAATGTAAAATTAGGAATCAAATGATCTCTATGTTGAATTTTTTCAAAAAAGCTTTTCTTTCATGCTATAAAATTTATCTTTAATCTGTGCTGATAACTTTTAATGGGCATCAGTTGGGTACCCCATTAAACTAACTGCTTTAAAATGGTTTCCTTTTAGAACTCACATTTACATTCTAGGAAATCAATTAGAGTGTATGGATTTTACATTTCCCTTGCAGTCTTCCTTTACAGTCATTTCTGAATGACCAGCCTACCAGAGCAAAACACTCAGAGGTGCAAATCTTTTGGAAGAAGTGCAAATGCCACACTTTTACTTGGAAAACTGGAAAAAAAAAATTGGACTTATTTAATATATCTGCCGAACATTTAAAACTGCGGAAAGCACGGGAAATACTTTTGGTGTATGGGAATGTGTGGTGTTTCCAAATTACAAACATTGTTTTGAAAATTTCCCCGGTAGTGGTGAATTATATGAGACCACGTCCATCCAAGAAGAGCTTGTTTAACTGGCTTGTGGTTCTGGGGCTCATTCAAACACTCTTAAACAAAATAAAGGGAATGGATGTAATAACCTCTTTATGGAAAGGCCGTAAAAAGGTACAGGGCCATGTAAACAAATTGGGTCATTTACTAGATGTTTTAAGTGATAGATTTGCAATCCAAATTCAGGGGTGTGTATTAGGTTTTATAGGATCGTGACCATGTTCTGTTCTGAAAATGAAGGTTCCAAGCTTATTTTTTGTTTGTTTGTTTGTTTTTCTTTAGTGCATGGAATCCTATTTTACATATCCTATAGTACATGCTGTTTTATACTGTAGTTTGAACTCACACTCACGATTTTGAGCATTTTCACTTACAAGTTTGTTCAACTTTGGAAAATGGTTAGAAACCCACGTGTGAACAGTTGAATTGACCTGATTTTTGGTAGCACTGGGTTCTGTTCAAGGAAAATAAGATGATTGAAATTGAAATTTTCCTCCTGGGCTCAGACATGTCTAAACTAATTGTAAAATAATTGTTCTGGCTTACAAGAGCAGACTCATAACTACGACTATGTAAAGTAGAAATCCAACAACAGTTATGATTTACAATTACTGTAACTCTGCCAATCTTGTAATAAAACCGCTATTATAACCCACCTACCGTGACATTCATTTGCCTTCCTTGAGACATAGGTTAAAAAAAAAAAAAAGCCTCTCCCAAGTTGTCTGGCTTTAGAGAGCCATTCCATTACAGCAGGGTATTCATTTATCTTCTCTGAAATGGGTAGGAGGGTTGTGCCAGAGCAGCCTGACACGGGGAGGAGGGTGGGCGGGCATACAAGAATGTGTGGTGCTGTGCTCCGGTGGTGATGCCTAGTGGCAGTGGAAGCCAGAAATAAATTTGGAAGGTGAAGTGAGGAAAGGAAACGAAGTCATTTCTCTGTTGATACCATAGCATTTATTCATTCCGCAGCTTCTCTCAATCAGGGTTGGCTCACTTGGCCTTAAAGGAAGTAGATTGTGTAAGAAACCTCAGTAAAAATCAATGAGCCTTTCTAAGTTTTAAACACTGATGGCATCATACCATACTGGCAACTTTTAAGTGTTGCTGCTGGAAGTTTGGCAGCGGAAATCACTGCTCCAGGTTCATAAGCCTTAAAAAACAAGGGACAATGGTGGATATTATAGTTTCTGTGTAATTTGTGACTTGCTATTTCCTTTCTTCTTTCTTTTCTTTCTTTCTTTCATTCTTTCTTTCTTTTCTTTCATTCTTTCTTTCTTTTGTTCTTTTGTTCTTTCTTTTGTTCTTTTCTTTTTCTTTCTTTCTTTCTTTCTTTTTGTTCTTTCTTTTGTTCTTTTCTTTCTTTTCTTTTGCTTGCTTTCTTTCTTTCTTTCTATCTTTCTTTCTTAACTTAGAACTAGATGGCCTTAAGTCTATGGAAAACCTAAGCTCTGTCTTTAAATTGGGTTCTGGGTAACCTTAAAAACAACGATTCACATCTTTTTGCCTTAGTTGTGCACTCACCTCTTTTATGTAGCACGGAGTCGTGTGTGGTCGTGTACTACATAAATACGCATCAAACTGAGGTGAATACCACAAAGTGACACCACTACCTGCCTGGAACCGTGAGGTGTTGTGAGAGATGCGCTGCTGACTTTGACTTAATCACTGCCTTCAAGTAGTTTATAGTGCAATGGGGAGATAAGACATAGAGCCAGCTGTAATACAGAATAAAATGCAGCATTGGGGGTGGGGATTGAGGGAAAAGCAAACTTATTTACAGCAGAGCCATTAGAAACCACTTAGGAGAGTTGTCAGGGGAGACTTCTGTTTTGAGCAAAGGTGCCTGGAAAGATGAGTGGCTGTGTGCATGCGGGGTTGGAGGTACAGTGGAGTGGATTTTAGGTGATGGGAGCCTGCTGGAAATATGAAAAGGAAGGGAGTCCGGGAAATCCATGCAGTCAGTCCAGTGGGGTTTGTTCTGACTGAGACCTCAGAAATGGATTCAGCAGCCAAGTGACTAGAAGAAGCACTAGGGGTGCCCACGTGGCTCAGTCGCTTAAGCTCCCGACTTGGGCTCAGGTCAGGAAGGATCTCACGGTTCATGGGTTCGAGCCCTGCACTGGGCTCTGTGCTGACAGCTCAGAACCTGGACCTGCTTCGGATTCTGGAGAGAAAGAAAGAGGAAAGAAGCAGGTTGATTTAACTTGTTTGATGGGTTTGAGAGTCTCCGGAGGAGACCCAAAAGGTTGTATGTGTAACGAGAGATAAGACTTCTGGGCTGGAAATTGCCTGTGCAGTTGCTGAAGGAACATGGGAGAAATGACCGCAGAGCACTGGGCAGCGTGTCAAATTATCGCAGAAAGAACTGAGCATACCTGGCAGAGAAGAAGGAACTAAATTTTGGAGGAAGCGAGCCTTGAGGCAAATTTTGACCAAGTGAGAAAGTGAGAGGAGATGCAGGAGAAATTGTAGTGAAGTTTCCCTGGAGGTGGTGTCAGAAAATTCCATCCCTATGGTGACGTTTTAGTCCTGCCTGGTGTGTAAAGTAGAAGCATCAATGATAGGAGGGATGAGATAACAAAAATAGATGTTTTGGCTTGGTCAGTCCACCTGGAGGATAACGGATTAGTTATCCGTAAGTCTGGGGATATGGGGATGGAGGAAGGAGAGGGGGGCTGGTAGGTAGAGATGTATGATTGCAGTGGCCGGAATCAACATCACATGTAGTAGAAAACGATAGTTACGGGGAAGGGCGTGACATGTGGAAGAACGTATGTTTAAAAGACCCATGCTAAACCAGGGTGAGTCAAGGCTTCTAACCAGTTACAGAGCTGCAGAGACGTGAAAAACAATCATGGACATTCAAATCAAAAAGCCACTTTAATGCCCCTTACTTTTTCTTTCTGGTGCTGATGCCCTTAAAAGTGTGCGGTCAAAAATCATAAAAGGATCGGGGGAAGCCACTGCAGGCCTCTGGGATCTCTGCTGTGGAAACTCTAGCATCTGTTGCAAGCACCACACAGGTTTTTTGTTTTTGTTTTTGTTTTTTTTTTAACAGCTATTAAGACTGCAGAAAATTGTTGGGGGGGTTCAAGGTACACCTATTGTTTGCTCAAGAGAAGAATATACCTCGGTGTGTGTATTCCGCACTCCCCAGAGAGGCTGTGTCCTGAGGATTGTGTGTGCTTCGATCGTGGGGAATCTTTTATGTTCCTATAACCATTGGCAACGTGTGCGTGGAACTGGTTTGTTGAATAACCATGACCATTGATTGAGTCTTGATCAAAAATGCAACTTTATTTTTGTTGTTCCTGAGTTTTATTGAACAGGGAAAATCTTCCCCTGTTCCAGTATGGATATTTCTATAAGACATGGTTTTTCATGGGCACCTGAGTGGCTCAGGAGGTTAGGCATCCGACTTCGGCTCAGGTCATGATCTCGAGGTTCGTGAGTTCGAGCCCCGTGTCAGGCTCTGTGCTGACAGCTTGGAGCCTGGAGCCTGCTTCAGATTCTGTGTCTCCCTCTCTCTCTCTCTCCGCTCCTCCTCTCCTTGCTCTCTTTCTCTCTCTCTCAAAAATAAATAAACATTAAACAAATTAAAAGAAAAAAAAAGACATGGTTTTTCAACTCACCCTTAAGAGATGCTGAGTTTGAGAGTGGTTTCAAATGTAAACACCCTATGATTTAGAAATAAGATTGCCCAGGCCTTTGGCAGTTAAAACTCCAAATGTCTTCACTACCTACCCAGGTCTGCTGCTGAGTGGATTCTGTCTGGGAAGGCAGCTGACGGGACGAGGCAGGAGTTTTGATGTGTCTGAGGGATTCCACCTTCAGGGAGTAGCTCCTGGCCATTTCCCATGAACGTCTTACTATCGCTGTGGTGTAACTGTACCCATGCTGCTGGCCCCTCAGTGCCATCCATTCTAGAATTCAGGTACCCGTATGTTCCGAGGACTCCCTTTGTCCGGGGCTTGCTTTCAGGATTCCAAATCTGAGAATGCCCCTTCAAACGAAGTCTCTGTTCTGCTTAAATAGGATTCCTTCACAAACATTTAAAATGTGGAATATGGTCCATTAAACACGCACAGACTTATCGTCAGGCTAATGAATGAAAACATTTCTATTTTTGAGTAAAGTAATTATGTTGGTATTTGTAATTTCTGCATTCTCCCTGTCATCACCCCTGGTTGGGTGCTGGTCACCTAAACTGTTGCATAAATGTCCTTATTCTTCCTTAAGAGGCTCTTTCCATCTCCCCCCCCCCCCCCCCCCCATGGATCATATAAAAGAGGCTGATATAGGATAATCATCCTGTAATAGAGTTCTGGTTGTGTTTACTCAGTGCTTCTCAATCTTTTTTTTTTTTTTGGAAATTTTATTTTTTTTAAGTTTATTTATTTTGAGAGATAGAGGGAGAGACAGAATCCTAAGGAGGCTCTGTGCCATCAGCATAGAGCCTGATGTGGGATTCAAACTCATATACATACTGTGAGATCATGACCTGAGCTGGAATCAAGAGTCAGACACTTAACTGACTGGGCCACCCAGATATGCTTGTGCTTCTCAAACTTGAACGTGTGTACACATGAGCTGGGGACCTTATTAAAATGCACATTCTGATTTTGTAGGTGGTTGGTGGGGCCAGAGAATTTGCATTGTAGCAAGCTTCCAGATGCTGCTGTTGCTGGGCCGAGGACCAAACGTTGAGTAATGAGGGCCTGCTTGGGTGTTCTCAAGGTCTGCCGTGATCTCACCTCAATCTTTCCAGTGAAAAGATTGCACAGAGCTGATCTCTGCTCACCGCAGAGATGACTCCATGCCTCTGATCTTGGAACTCTTTTAACCCAGAAGTCAGTTCATTCCAATAAATATCACATGCCTTGTGTTCTAGTTACCATGGCACATCCTGAAAACAGAGAACAAAACGCAGGTTTTTGAGTCCTGATGGTGACAACCAAACGTGGCTTTTCCTACACTAGAGACAGGGGTAGGCTTAGTATGCTGAAGGAGCCCAGAGATGTTCCGTATCCTGGTCGTGAACGGCTTCGGGTGAGGCCTTTTCTTAATTGGGTCTTGAAGGATGGTTCCCTAGAAAGTAAGAGGATTCAAAGCAAAAGTCATAGACTTGTAGGAAAGCATGAATGAAGTCTTTTGAAAAATCAGCTCTGTTTTTTGGAAAATAAGATTGAAAAAATTACTCATTGATTGTGAAGAACTCTGTGTGATATACTAAGGAGTGTGTTTAGACATCATGTTCGAGGTCCTAGGGAGAAGGCTGCATGCTTTCTGCACCAGCTTCTAGTGGTAGTGGCCTGTCTTTCCCCCCATTTTCGTATTCTTATATCTGTAACAGATCAGTAACTATTCATTGAATGATCTGATTTAGGTTTGGTTTTGGTTGTTTTTGTTTTTTTGTTTTTTGTGTTTTTTTTGCTTCCAAAAAAAGAAAAAAAAGTATAGCAGGATGATTGTAAAATACAGAGAAGTGAGGGACAAGGATACCAGTTTAAAGGCATTGGCAATAGTCCAGATAT
The DNA here is from genome assembly GCF_023721935.1 of Panthera uncia. Classification (NCBI taxonomy): domain Eukaryota; kingdom Metazoa; phylum Chordata; class Mammalia; order Carnivora; family Felidae; genus Panthera; species Panthera uncia. The sequence goes on along the minus strand of NC_064811.1, from coordinate 131,352,126 downwards.
CAAATAATGACTAATGGACCAGTTACTGCCTGTGGGGAGATGGGAAGGGTAACCATCAGGTAACTATCATCCCTCTTTCACTCTGTCTGTTCAAAGCCTGTGTGTATTTAAGGTCCAGCCCGATTGCTGCTGCCTCTACAAATCCTGTGTGTTTCACTAGTCTGACATGTGTGCCTGCCCTAAACTCCCAGGATATTGCAGAACTTGCCACTTTCTACCTTAAATTCTAGTTCTGTATGTGCCTTTTCTTCCATCATTTTCAAGTGTCAGAAAATAAAATGTTAAATAATCTTTAGCTTAGTGTCTCCTTAGATGGTAGATCTTTTTAAGTGAAGTGAAAACAGCCCACTTGGACCCAACACAGCCGGTTCTGTTGTAGCGTTGACATCTGGTCTCCCAGGTCATCACTGATAGGCTCTAAAGAGGTCATATGCTTTATTTCACAACTGAGGGATGTAACTGATGTCTGGCTTCATTTTGAGGAACTAAAAGGGGACACACTGGAAGGACTCCTAATCTTTCTGCTTAGACTGAGTAAAATGAATGTACAAAGAACATTATTAGCAAAATTATAATGATGACTGTTTAGAATGTTATTTCCTCAACAAGAAGAAGAAATGTATCATTTCCAGGAAACTTATTTTTAAACAGGGAACTTTATGATAGCGTTTATTGCAATCAGTTTAAGAAAAGCATGACTATCAAAAGTCTGTTTTCAAAACTTTAGCTTATTTTTATTTTGAAGTATTTCCTCCTTCTGTTCTTTCTAGTGAATGTGAGATTTATCCTCATGTGCTTGCTTATTTTCAGTTTGCTTTTCCTTTTTTTGTTTTCGGCTTTTGAGACTGACAACTGTGATTTATCCCCGGGAAAGCAAAAATCTTGGAAAAGTCATTATTTCAAAAAATCATTCAAAGGATGTATTTATTTTTTTCTTGGAAATAAAGTCGATTTTCTCAGCTCTGATCATATGAGCTTATGGGCAAGTAGTCCTTAGTTCTGGCATGTGGACAAAACAGAAGCAGCCCCTGGAGAGAGAGAGTTCAAAATTCATGGCAGTAAGCACATGTTCAGTATGCCAATATTTATGGTGTCACAACCAAATTAAAACCATACCCTCTGTGATTTACATAAGTACGGTACCCAGACTACAGAGGGTTATGCCCAAGTTTCTCAGTAGATTTAAGGCAACACGGTTGTTCAGGACTCTCGGAGACCAGTCTGTTTGTTTTTATATTCATTTTATTCATCTCTGTGAGGGAAAGTGAATTATCTTCACTTATATTCGTTTTGCAGTCATCCCGGATTAGCAGGGGTGGCAGATAGCAGGGCTGAAAACTGACTTTGTGCTTCCATATACAGTTTATTCAGGCAGTTGTATCCTAATATTCTCAGTTCCTGTGCTGGGGGAGTTAGATGTATTGGTTACTGAGAGTGAACACAGATAGATGGGTAATTCTCAATCTTTCATTTCTCGTGTCTTACTCATGCTATTAGAAAACCAAGGTTTCACCAATTTGGAAAAAAAAACCACCAGAATACATACTTTTGGCAGGAGGGCATACTTTATGTCTTTTTATGGCAACTTTTAAAGTAATACCATCTGGTAAGATTTTTAAGAACAATAAAGTTTCAGAAGCCCTGTTGAGAATACATCGTATTTCTCTACTTTGACCAAAGATATCTAGAAATGTATATTCTAACACATGATGCACTTGTACAGCAATGTAAGTGACAAAGATAATTCAAAAACTACAGTGGGGAGTAGGTTTGGTAGGAGCTAGTGAGTCACCTTTGCTGGTGGATATGACATTAGGGTGTTAATGCTTTCTTAATGACCCTTTTGAAAGTCCCAGATTTTTTCCAGATTCCTCCTGATTCCACTGTAGCAGGGACTCTAATCTAGAAAACAGTCTGGACAAGAACCCAGTTCCTGGATGTTTTTAATAGATTGGCTCTTTAGGGTTTTGAGAGACGGTCATATAACCATCATGCTATCAAGCAGAAATTTTTCACAACTGATGACTGCAAGTGGCAATCTTTTGTGAAGGCAGGGAGGTCTTCTCATTTATAGGATAAAATCATTTCTTAAGAGTAAGTCTCATGTGAACAAATGAAGCTTGACTATGTAAATCTTTCTTTTACTATGGGATAGAATCCAAGGTATGTAAGAAGTTATTTTATTTTTTGAGTTCAGTAATTTAAACATTGTGCTTCGGCTCTTTTTTGGTACTCCAAACATTTATTATTAAGGTTTCCTTTGGTGTTTCCTTAAAAAGACAAAATTCAGCATGTTTTCTTTGCAAACGATTGTCTTATACACAAAACAGAAAACAAACTTTCCTTTACTATTTTTTTCTCAGACCTAATTATTCAGTTGTTTTTATGCCTACGGATTTTTCAATGATCACAGATTTTTCACAGATCTTTTCATGTCTTATATTGGTGCTGGAAAAAAAAAAACTGTTTGAATCCTGTGCAGATTAATAAAAAAATACCGAGGAAATTTCCTTGGTTGTGTACTAGAAATTTGAGGAAGATCACTGACTTTTGCAGTTTATTAGTGGATCAGTTTATTGAATGTTTGGTGTTAGGTATCTCATGTATCAGACAGGTCTTAAGAGCTGGAGAAACCTGGCCTGTGCAGTTTCCGTTCTCGTCTAGCTGCCAAAATTGATTTTTTCCGTTTTGTATATGACTTAGGTCTTTGTACTGTAATAGATGCCAAGTTGAAGAATTGTTTTTGTCTTAAAACATGATTAGATTGAGTCAATGCTGTCAATAATTTTAGTGAATAACAGAAAATACACTTTCACTTAAATGTTCTTGAAGATTTCTATTTGATTTTCTACATAGTAATGAATAATTACTATCTCCCTCAGTGATAACTGACAAAAAATAAATATTACATTTCCTAAGAAACTTGGTAGTGTCATCCTAGGTCTGTGTGTACTAACTAACCTATAATTTAGGCTAACTCCATCATTATATTGTGACTTGAGATTCTTTGTTTCTGACTGCTTCATGATTCCTCTTATATTTTATGGAAAATACCTTGTTTATTTAAGTGCAAAGAGGATGTTGGTGAAATGAGATATTTAGTAAATGCTCTAGGAAAAAAAGAAGTTTTGATTATTTGAAAACCCTGCATTTTAAAAGCCAACAGATTCATGCTTTTGCCTAAATGTATAATGCCTCATGTTATAAACAGGACATTTTTTGTTTCGTTTCAGTGGCCGTATTAAAACAGGTTACACAGCAAGTCAGCTAATGTGACCAATCGTTGTCATTATACAATTTTTTGGGGAAGGAAGTCTGAAGCAGAAGAATATTCCTGGGGGAAGGATTTCTTTTTTTTCTACCAATTTAGACCTTCACTGGCAGTCTCTTTCCCCTAAAATTTATGCTTGAAATGGCCCAGAGATTTTAAATGTGGGGCATGTTAGGGGCCTTAAGTACATTGGTGGATTTAAGAATGATTTGCTTTGAACCTTCTTGCAGTGAATCTTCAGTAGAAAGCAAGGATTTTAATCTCTCCAACCAGATGGAGTGTGGATCTCCAGGCTCAGATTTTGGCTAAATTGAGAAAGACCTTTCTCTGGCTAGGTTAGTATTACGAAACTAAGGCTGGCTCTGGTACCGGGGCAGGGATTTCCTTCTTTTCATTATTATTTACCATTTGAATTGTATTTGACAGGTTAATATCAAGACCCGCAACAAGAAACCACTCAGGAGTCCTGGTTAACTTATGCCCACTTAATGACATATCAGTTGACATTTTTATTCTGAAATCTTTGCCAGTTTTTATCATTGACTGAATTTTGCATTCCATGAATTTGTAAAGCCGTTTAGCAATTCAACAGTTCTAAATTTCAAAGATCTATATATCTGTGAAAGTAAGTAGAATGTTTCCAATTGCAGCACTGCTCTTCAAGTTTCCTAGTGAATTGTGGGGGCGGGGGAAAAAGGCAAAAAAAAAATCCTTTTTTCTACCCTTTCAGGTTCTGTTGTATTTGAATTTAACTGACAGAAGTCAAATTATCAGGAAAAAAAGGCATATAGATTTTGTTAATATTTTTAGTTTTCTGTGGACAAGGGCTTTACAGAAAGGAATGAAGAGCTCAAAGTAGCAGTTAGACTCAGAGGCTTATATACCATTTTAGCAAAGGGCTATAAACTGTGGGAGAATTATTGGCTCTAAAACACATGGGGAAGGGGCGCCTGGCCGCCTCACTTGGTGGAGCATGTGACTCTTGATCTCCAGGTTGTAAATTCGAGTCCCATGTTGAGCGTAGAGATTAGTTAAAAATAATTTATGCCACCTTCACAAAGGGAAATTTATGCTCTGCTTTTAGGCAGATAAGGGGAAGACAGAGAACTTTTCCTGCATTTGTTGATTCTCACTCGCCGTAGGCTCAAAATGATCCTTCTGCCAAAGCGGCATATTTTGGGGTGGCATCCCTTCATAACCGTCAGATATAACAGTTGGCTTTTTCTAATAACCTGTATGTTCTAGAAAAGGGGCATGGGGGTGCTGGTGGTGTGTGGTTGCTGGTGCTTTTGTACCTCTGAACAAAGCTATTTTTATTTTCTGGTCCACTCCTTCTTCTCCTGTAGGTAAAGCTGACAGTTACAAATAATATGTCATCCGGTTTTTAATAGTTTCTGCCAGGACTGGATCTATACCATCTCAGATATTTCCTCAAACAGGGTAGGGAGGAGGGGCAGGGCGAAACAGTCTACATCCTCATTTGTGGCATTCTTGATTTCCGTAGAAAATCCGAGGTCATTCTAGTAATATCCAGTTAGGAAATGTGAAGTGTTATGACTCACTTTATTTTGGCTTTGCACAATATAGAAAATTTCTTGGCTAGGAAGGAATTCCTTTTCAAACTGCCAGTCCTCCCCAACAATTCTGAATAGGTAGTTCTCTCTCTGCACATTCTTTTGGGTTTAACTGCTGTGTAACCTCCTAACCCCTCATTAATAATTTCCTGAGGCTGGTTTGTTATAAAGAAACATCGCAGCACAGACTGTGTGTGTGTGTGTGTGTGTGTGTGTGTGTGTGTGTGTGTGTATGTGAGTGTGTGTGTGTGTGTGTGTGTGTGTGATTACTCCTTAATGACCAACTCAAATGGTATTAATGCTCTGAAGGAAAAAACAAGTGAACATTAGCTTCTTTCCCATTAGTGCGCATGTTAATCAAGGAGATCACACCCTTAGGCAGAAAGTAATGAATGCTTTTTAACTTCTCTTCATTATTCAAATTAAATGGCCCATTTTCTATATTGTACACACATTTCAATGGCTTGAGCATTTAAAGGAATAATCATGGATCTTTCAAAGCCTTCTTAATATCAGGATTCCAGAGAATAAATTTGTCTCTTTTTGGTTCTTAACAAGAACAAGAAATCGCCAAGGAACTGAACGTGTTTTGAGATGGGCATTTGGGCTTCCATTCTTCTACCCTGTAATCTCTTCTCACCTTTCTCATATTTCAGCTACACATGCCATCGGTGAATTTGACACTGGTCCCGTGTTGGTCAGTAGAGTAATAAACCTCCCACGAGAAATGCTGTGAATTATACACAGTTGTTGTTACTCATGGGATTTAGGGTGGTGATCAAAATGTGGTGTCCTCTTGGGAAAACGCTCACACTACGCTAAGTGAAGAAGCAGGGTGACAGTAGCATTGTAAATATTTTTATGCGTGCCCACATACATCTTTCCACATAAGTAGAAAGACTAAAATGAAGTATAGTCAAATGTTATTAGAATTTTGTCTAGAGGGGCTGTAGGGGAGCAGTGGGGGTGTTGATATTTTATTTCCTAAAATACATTTAGGATTTGCTAAATTTTCCATAATAATCTATACTATTTCTGTCATAGAAACAAGGCTGTGCAGATTCTAAGCCTAATTTAAACAGTGAGGAAGGGGGGCAAATACAAACAATAGCCTTTTCTTCTATTCTAAAGGAAAGCACCTAAAATGCAAGACTTGTTTTTTAGAAGCTTAGGAGATGGCATTCTGAAAGGTGGCCCTTTGGGGTTAAGATTTAAAGTTGACTCTTAATTTTATCCCAGAGGCTAGATGTGGATAAGCAAAGCAGTAAGGCTGTTGCGGCAGCCGGTGAGGAGAGCCATCACAACAATTATCTGTGTTGTTTTTGGCACTTTGCAGGAAATGTTGTTTTCATAAGACCTAAGAGTTTTGTCTGGGAAGAAAGAAGATAGCTGCCAACATTTGGCACCATATGGGATTTTCTTCTTTTTTCTTTTGTTTCTTTCCTTTTTTTAAAAAAAAAGCTTAGCGTGTAGTCTGTACATCCTGCTCTTAAGCCTGAAAGATCAAGAAAATATTATGGGGTGTTTTTTTCCCCCGTACACTTGCTGGAAACATCTGGAACATGCCATTTGTTTGCACACCACAGGCTTTAAGAGTGTGATATAAACCATGATAAAAACCCAAAATCAAACCCCTGCCTTCCTTTGCAGCTGCGTTCTATAGCGCACTGTGAGCCAGGGTCTGTATTGACCATACAGATGCTCGCCAATCACATTTATTGAGCCTGGTGGATTGAGAAACCGCACGTTACTTGCCTTTCTAAGTACGGTGTACCCTTCAGGCATACCAGCACCTGGTCCCTCATGGAAATCAGGCAGCTTCTGCCTGTACTGCATTAACCCTGGGGCTGCATGCTCACGCGCTTTGCAGTATGTAAGCTCATCTGTTCGGTGAGCCCTTTAGAAATTCAAGAGTAAAAATTATTTCAGACCCCAGGTGTAAAGCAGGTAGGAAATTCTCCTCTAAGGAATAATACTATTTCATTTTTGGAAGAAATACTATAGCTGCATTTATGACACTAAACTTTCAGTTAAGGGAAAGGAAAAAAAAAAAGACGAGTGGTGAAGACTTTGTTTTTTTATACTTGTGATTGAAATTACACCTCAACCGAGGCTCACATTTTGGGATTTCACCCATGATAGGTTCATCTAACACATAAGAAATGAAATAAGTAACAAATAAAAAACCCAAATAAACAAAACCCACAAAGTAACAAAAAACTACATGTTTTGTTTCCTGCATCTCATTTTTCTCATATTGCTCGTATCCTTCGTCGTCATGCCTTCATTTTGGTGTTTAATTATTATGGTTTCATGTCTCAGGTGAAAACTTCTGTCTGCAGAGTCCAGAACCCCTCAAAGTGCACTGACCTCTGAGACTAGGATCGTCTCAAGGGAGAACTCTACATTAAAAGGGAGTTTTGAGGAGGGAAGTAAATTTGGAGCTTTGAGTAGGGAAGGGAGTGCCAAAGCAACCCTGTGTGTAAACTGTGGAGGGTAGGGAACATCCACGGCAGAGGCCTGGGGGGCCACCGCTGTGTGTATATATACACATCCATAACAGGAGATCACTAGTCAGGGCCTTGTGTGTGTTCCTCCTTTATTTCCCCATTGGTCTTCTGCCCTGTTTACTTCCTGGTGTCAAGAATCCTAAGAGATCCAAGGGCGATTCCTTTTGTTTCATTCTGCTGCCCTCCTTTCCTTATGCAGTTTAAGATTCGTAATGGTGACTCATGACCACTGTGCTATGAGAGAGTTGGAGCCGGGTGATGCACACGCACGCTCCTGCGTCCAGTCCTTCTCAGCTTTGGAACAGACATTACTCTGGCCCTCTACCCTCTTCACCAAAGTAATTGTAAACATTACTTCAAGCATTCTGAAATGAACGTGAAGATGTCTTTTTAATGCTTTTGTTCTGGAAAGTTTCAGGGCTCGCAGAGTCTTTAAAAAAATTGGGAACGTGCCCCCGGGAGCGACGTAGGTATGGTCTCGTGAAGTCCTCCTTGCCTTGTTTTCCCAGAGGTGAAGTCATTTTCTTAGTCATGTAGATCTTGGAAGCAGGAACAGAACACAAGTGTAGCTCTCTGTGCTGGGCTCTGTCGGGCTCGGCCCGACATGCTCCGTTCAGGTTGTCTTGTTGATAAATAGGTGAACTCTTGAGAGAAGGCAGGAGCTCTTCCCTCAGTGCTTTGGCAGTTTTGAGCTCACTTGTTGCTCAGAAAACGGATTCGTCCTTTAACAAATACTGTGCTCACTAAACGAAGAAATAGTATCAAGGCCTTTTGTCAAAACAGGTAAAAACCTTGCTCTGGCTTACTCAGTTTATAATTTTCATTGCGAAGCAAATGAAATCATCTTGGGTGAAATATTGCGTCGTATGCTTCCAAATGGGTTGGTCTCTTTTTCCGATTTATACATCTTGTATTTCCGGGTAGTTTGTTTACCATATGCTGTGAAACCAGAGCTATTATTTTTGCCTCAACCCGAGAACATGTTCAGTGTTCTAGGTGGCAGATAAGGAGAGACTTCAGCCTTTCACTTCAGATTTCTTGAGTTTTAAAAATTATTTTCTCCGTATCTTCTTTGTCAGAGGTGAATAATATTAAGTAGTACTTTCTGCAGGACTCACCGTACTCCTATCTGCATATTCTGTAGGCTGTTTTTTTTTTAAATTTTTTTAACGTTTATTTATTTTCTTGAGACAGAGAGAGAGAGACAGAGCATGAACAGGGGAGGGTCAGAAAGACGGGGAGACACAGAATCTAAAACAGGCTCCAGGCTCTGAGCTGTCAGCACAGAGCCCGACGCGGGGCTCGAACTCATGGATCGCGAGATCATGACCTCAGCTGAAGTCGGACGCTTAACCGACTGAGCCACCCAGACGCCCCTCTGTAGGCTGTTTTAATAGGTGGGAGGACATAACCTACTTTGTCCAGTTTTTTTCATAAACAAAATGCATGCTCCACAGTTTACAAGAAGATTAAAGTATGATGTCGTTGGAATGATATTAGCAACCAAATATGAGAAGAAGACAGAATGTGAATCCTGATTTCTTAGTGTTCAGCGGTTGGTTTGGGTGAGACGTGGCTAGCTTGTGGCAGCAGAGGGCTGGAATCCTTCTGATAAGGGCCCAGGTGCTTCAAGAGTCATACTGAACTCATGAGCACCTCTGTTATGATAACAGAGGACAGTACTGGATAGTTTTCAGGTTAGAAGTGAAACTAAACTGTTGAGTCTGTGTGGTCATTAAAATTCCCGAGGTGCTTTTTGCAAGATTATGAGTGTTAGCCATCTTCCTGGCCAAATGAGTAATTGCTCTGTCAGTCGGCCCCTGCAATTTCATTCGTACAAAGTCATCACATCCACTCCTTGAGCTGGACTGTCACAGTAAGGGAGAATGGCCTCTTAAGGGAGATGGGACAATCTCTTTAATTAACAAACTCATACATTTATGAAGGTTTTTTTTTTTTTTTTTTTGCCCCTGCTTTGAGAAAAGATAGCAATTGTTCAGCTTCTATAAATTGGAGTTTAGTTTTTTTTTCTTTTAAATCTTTGGGTTTTGATTTAGGTTTTTTTGTTTTTTTTTTTAATAGGAGAAAGCATTTTGCTGTCTTAAGTTTTCCCTGTGGAAGCTATATATGTGTGTCTTGAAATACTGGAAATATCTAGACTATTTATTTGTCTAGGGGTGAATAGGATGCCCCCTGCTCGTTTGTTCTTTCAATGAGAACATTGAGCATTTATTATGTATACAGCAGGATGCTAGACACGGGCGATACAGCCGTGGACAGAATGTACAAAACCTGTGACCTCATTGAGTTTACACTTGAGGGAGGAGAGGAAAATGACAAATAGCATACATAAGTGAACTGTCAGTAGAAGAGAATATGATCAGTGTTGTGTATTGGGAGACCGGGAGTGTGTCTGGTTAGAGAACATTGTGAGGTAATACAAGCAAAGAATATTCAAGTAAGCCCTGGGGGGGGGCCCACTCAGGTGACTTGTTTGAGGTGGTTGACGTCTTCCTTGCTTTGGAGGTGAGGGGCAGGTGCTCAGGAGCTCTTGGTGGGCGGGCCTGCTTCCTCTTCACCATTCCAGGCTGTGGCTGCCAGGATGGCTCCGGCTCTGGGAATGGCAGCCAAGGGCAGACCTGGGCCCCACTGGTGCCTGATGCTGCTGGGGGTGGCCCATGGTGGTCTGCACGTAGGAGGTGGCGGGTTTTCGCTGGCCGGATCTCTGCTCCACGACCACCACGCCTTTGTCTTCAGCCGGCCGGCGGCTCCACCCTCACGGACTCAAGGGGAATCAGCCTGTCGTAGCGGAAGTTGCAAGCTTTCAGGTTATGGGGCTCGGTGCCGCGTGCCCGCTGGATCCTCCTCATCGGGAAGCGGGAGCAGTTCCGCACCACCATCCGTTGCAGTGGGTGGACGTGGCGGCAGCTAGAATTCCTAGATATCTCCTAGTAGTCCTCTCACTACTGCGCCTGGAAATGGAAAAAGCCCACCGAGGTGCCTTTGACCTTGGAGCTGAGGAGATAGATGGGGGAGAAGGCCTTACCGGCAGGGCCCGTGGGGAGTGGCAAGACCCTAAGAGAAGAGTGTGGCTGGCAAGATGGGGCACAGCTGGGGAGCCGGAGTGAGCTGAGCAGACGAGTGATGCATTTCATAGGGATGATTATTTCTGCTGGCATGAGTGGGGGAAGGGAAGACACGCCATCCTGGTGTCTTAGACCAGCATGAAGTAGGTAAGTGGTCAGTGAGATTTTGGATATATTTTGTAGTTGGAGCTGTTAGAATTGCAGGCGGACTGGAAATCAGGAGATGTGAGTGGATTGTAAGGAGCAAGGCCAAAACTCTCACCTGGACACGCATCTTGGTCTTTGGCCTGTTGTTTGTGTGTTAAAAGTCTTCAGGCTACCGTTTGTTAACTGTTCTAACTAGGTACCAGTGGACACATGAATTGACTGTGGCAGGGAAAGGCTGTAAAAAATACAAGTTGGTGATGGATTTTATAGTTCACTTGTAATAATGATAAGCAATCAATGTATGTGAGGTTTAGATCAATGAAAGAGAAGGAAGCAAATGTCATATTGATTTGGAACACTATTACCAACTGCTTAGCTAAGTGGAAGGATTTTTTTTTTAATAGAGGCAGGTTATACTACAAGCAGAAATTCCATTGAATAATAAATATAGTTAACACTTATTAAGTGCTTACAGCACACCACACGTGCATTAGTATATGCTTTACATACATTAATTCCTTTAAACCTCACAAAAAAGCCTGTGAGGGCACAATTACTAGTATTATTCCACGTTTAAGAAGAATGTAAGCCATTTGGCCAAGGTCAAGTAGCTGAGCAAGGGTTCCAACGAAGACAGTCTGGTTCCAGGCTGTGTGCCCTTAATCATGACATTATCAGCTTCCAATAGCTGCTTTAATTTGTTAGAACTACAGCTCTAATTTGGTTAGATGCTGAGCAGACTTGCTCAGCTTATGGTCACTTCTTAAATGTAGGGAAGTCAATGAAGGCTCTAAATACCCTGGAGTTTTTGTCTTGCTAATGCCACATATTTATTTTCAGTAGAGGAAGCCTGGATATTTGGGATAAAAAGAATCCATAGAGGAAGAAAAGGCAGAGTGTGAAAATATGACTTACTGAAGTCTGGAACTGAGTTTAAATCCTGGTTTACCCACCTGTTAGTTACATGATCTCAACTTAGTCACTCAACCTTTCTGATCACCTAAGACTCCCAATTTGTAGAATTATGAAACAAAGAGTTACCTCACAGAGGTAGAGTTAATGAAACTCCCAGCAAAATGTCCGGTCTACTTAATGAATTTTACTTTCTTCACCCATCTTTCCAGCCAGATAGGCTGAAAATGCACATAGGGGTTTCTAAAAATAAATTGGATAGGATGAACAAAAGAAAAAGCTTGATGTAGGGAGGCTAGCAAAATAATCCAATGTGGCTCCACAAGAGAACATTAAAGAAATAATGGGCGTGCATGTACTTAGATCAGTGCTTGTCAGACTCGAATGTTTATTTGAACCCTCTGGGATCTTGTTAAAATACAGATTCTGCTTCAGTAGGCTTGGGGTGGAGCCTGATAGTCTGCATTTCTAACATGCTCATGTGATGCTGATGTTGCTAGTCTGTGGATCACACCCCGACCAGCAAGATTTATCAAAATAGATTTATGAAGTACGATGGGAAGTTAAAGTGGCTAACATTGAGGTTGACATCAGTGAGACAGTTTGCCCGAGCTTCTCAGAGATGAAGTGAGCTGTGTCACAGGTATATTTCTTTCACTGCTGACCTGTACTATTGATACGTCCAGTAATCCGGAGGCGGAGCTGGGCTTGCATTTTTACCTATCCACGGGGGCAAGTTAACCTTAAGTAGAAGGTGGTAGAACATTTAAGCATTATTGGTTAGATGGGTTCCTGGGGGAAGGGACTGAGTCTCTCTGGACTGCGAGACCACGAAGCACAGATGTTTTAGGTGGAATTCACTCACCGAAGAGATAATCAAATTAGACGATTGCTAATGTTCACTTTGGCCTTGTAGTGAGTTTTTATGTCAGACTCTATCTCAGTGTGATAATCTGAGATCTGTATGGCGTGTGTCTAACCCATGTTACCAAGCAGAAATATCAGAATTTCCCAAGAGTTTTAAGAGGAAACCATTCACTGTATTCACAGTCATGTTCACTTGTTTGCTCTGTAATCATAATATTGTAATTATTCATACACACACACACACACACACACACACACCACCTGCCAGGTATTGTGTACCTGCATTATGCTGTTCCTTTAATGTATTGTTACCAGTATTTTTGGGGACCTGAAACGGTCATGATAATTTGTTCACTTACTATTTCTCAGAAGGTTTCAAACTCTTGCCTTCTAAGTTACTGAGAAATGTCAAGAGATAGGGCATTGTTATTGACCACAAATACATTCTTCCTTATTCCTCAGCTTTCGCACAGCTGTAATGTTGCAAGAAAAAAGTGCCTATTTATGGAAATGTGTTTTCTGTCCTCCTCCTGAAACTTAAAGGCTTATTTTAAAGTATTTCTAGGGCTGCCACCTGTTAAATGATAGCAATCTTAGGCTTTGTAGATATTTTTATCATGAAAGAACATAAGCTAGAAAAATAAAGTACGTTCGATGTTGGAAAATGTCTTAGACTTTTTGAATCCTGTTTGCGTCGAGCCTGTGGACCCTCCTCTTCTGGCCAGCCTTCAGGAGTGCCTGTGAGCACAAAGGAATGGCATGTATTTATACTTGTGTAAATAAGATCCTGTATACTTTCCACTGAGAACATGCAGGCAGCCCTTTTATGGTCAACAAGGGGTTTTCCCTCTGGCCTTTAGGCAGACCACAGGGCTAGGCACCCAGGAGTGTATTTTTGATATCATACAGAATAGTTTCACAGCTGGCTCCCTTTTATAAAATCTTAGAATGGTTTTGTTATGCTTGCCTTTACTCATTAATAAGTCATTCAGGAACTTATGAAGGGTTTTATATAAAAAGTCCAAGTCGTATTATTTATTTATTTATTTTTAAATTTATTTATTTATTGATTGATTGATTGATTCAAGTTAGTTAATGTACAGAGTAGTATTGGTTTCAGGAGTGGAACCCAGTGAGTGATTCATCTCTTACTTATGACCCCCAGTGCTCATCCCAACAAGTGTCCTCCTCAATGCCCATCACCTGTTTAGCACATCCCTCAACCAGCCTCCCGTCTAGCAACCCCCAGTCTGTTCTCTGTGTTTAAGAGTCTCTTGTGGTTTGCCTCCCTCTGTGTTTTTATTTTATTTTTCCTTCCCTTCCCCTTTGTTCATCTGTTGTGTTTCTTAAATTCCACATATGAGTGAAATTGTATGTTACTTGTTTTTCTCTGCCTGACTTATTCTGCTTAGCGTAGTACCCTCTAGCTCCATCCACGTAGTTGCAAATGGCAAGATTTCATTCTTTTTGATTGCCGAGTAATATTCCATTGTACATATATACCACATCTTTATCCCTTCATCAGTTGGTGGACATTTGGGCCTTTTCCATAATTCGGCTATTGTTGATACCACTGCTATAAACATTGGGGTGCATGTACCTCTTCGAATCAGCATTTTTGTATCCTTTGGATAAATACCTAGTAGTGCAATTGCTTGTTGTAGGGTCGTCCTATTTTTTTTTAAGTCACCTCTGTTTCTGTTCAATTTTTAGCTTTGTTACTAGGTTTTGCCTGCAAAATGGATAATACTTTATGTGTTTGATTATATCTTATGTTTAGAGTTGCTAGTATCCCTTTAAGGGATATATAGCACCTTATTTTATCATTTAAGCAACTTCAAAATTTGTCTTTGATGAAGAGTCTTATGCATTCACATATCCAAAAAATGATTAACAATCTGAAAGTTGAAAGCAGGATAATGGGTGAGTAATTTTAGAAAACATAATTGAGCAAACATGTATTTCATATTTTGTTTTGATTTGACATTATTTTTAACAGCAGTTAGTGTTAATGTTGATTTTTTAAATATTTATTTATTTTTGAGAGAGAGAGAAACAAAGTGCAAGTGGTGGGGGTGGGGGGGGGAGAAAGAGAGGGAGACACAGAATCTGAAGGAGGATCCAGGCTCTGAGCTGTCAGCACAGAGCCTGATGTGGGACTTGAACTCAAAACTGCCAGATCATGACCTGAGCCGAAGTCAGATGCTTAACTGACTGAGCCACCCAGGTGCCCCTATTAATGTTGATCTTAATACCATTTTAAAACATATTAATTCTAGAAAATGACAGAGCTAATGATAAGCCAGTCTCTTTCCCTTGAAAGATGGTTGGATGTCCAGCTTCGAATCCAAGATTTTCTCTAGAACTACAGAATAGTTTGTGGAGAGGCATTCATTTTTATGACTGGTAGCCCCCCATCTTGTCCATTTTCTCCTTTGTAAGAAAATAACTTCATTTTTAGTCATTTTCTATAAGTTATTCAACTACACAGAAAACGTTTTAAATAGCACTGTTTTTAAACTTAACCTTTCACTCGTCTCAAAGACCTCTGTCCATCCCTTCAGATCTTGGCTTAGTAATCACTACATTAGTATAACCCTCCCTGTTAATTCACTAATCAGTACTCATTGACAACCAACTATGTGCTCGGCCATTTGTCCTCAGTCTTCTTGGTCTCAAGATCTTTTTATACTTGTGAAAACTATTGAAGATGCCAAAGAGCTTTTGTTTGTGTGGATTATGTCTATTAATGATATCATATTAGAAATTAAGATTGAAAAAGTATAAACATATTGATTTATTCATTTAGAAATAGCAAATTCACTTAAAAAGAGCAGTGATCAACATATTAACATTAACCTAGCTTATGGCGACAATAATTATATTCTCCAGAATAAAAACACTTAGAAGAGTGGCATCGTTTCACATTTTTTGCAAATCTCTTTAGTGTGTGGCATGCTGGAAGACAGATAAATTCTCGTATCTGCCTCTGTGCTCACTCTACTGTGATATCACATATTAAGTGATCTCAGTAAAACTTGACTGCACACTTATGGGAAAATAGCTTTGATCTTATAGACCAACACAAGGGTCTTGTGGACAGACTCCCAGAGGTTCCTAGAACATACTTTGAGAACCTCTGGTCTAGGGTGTAGACCAGGGTACAAAGAGATGCCAATCCTGGCCCTTGTGAACCTGAGGCTTATTCTCATAATACTGAGCGATTTTCCTTCTTAATTTGTACTTCTAACTCTTTTACTAAAGTGAAGTTTCTAAAATGGCAGAGATTCTTTGTTTTCGATTCTTACTCATTGGTCTATTTTTCTGGTTTACATTATTAAACATTTATTGAGTGAATGGGTAAAATTAACTCTTCATAATGTTGAATATATGTTTTCTAATCCTATATTTAGGGTATTCACTTTATTAGCATAGACATGGTGTGATTCCAAAATCTTAAGGAAGACCGGCTTAAGTCTCCCCAGATTAAATGTGTACCTTTTACACTTTTTCAGGGTACCTGGGAATATATACTTAAGTACTTATTTAGGAAGGAATGGCTATCTTCAAACTAGAAAATAATTGATTTGATGTAATAATGGGATGGTTTCCGTTACAGTTTAGTGACTACAAATCAATGATTTGACTCTTTAAATGTGTATTTTTTATTTTTTAATTATTTTTTAAAAAGTTTATTTATTTATTTTGAGACAAAGAGAGAGGGAGGGAGGGAGAGAAAGAATCCCAAGCATACTCCATGCTGTCAGTGTAGAGCTGGACACAAGGCTCCATCTCATGAACCGTGGTATCTTGACCTGAGCCGAAACCAGGAGTGGGACGCGTAACCTACTGAGCCACCCACGTGCCCCTAAATGTGTATTTTAAGTTATTTACATTGTTCGTCATTATAAAGGCCTTTCGTATATGAAGTAGCTATCTGAATTGTTGTTAATTATTTTAGACATAATGAGAAAATCCGATCTTTTTTTTCCATGCATGTGATTGTAAGTAAGGAACAGTGCTTCTAGAAAGCAGTATTGCGGACTGACTACAGTTGCTCACAAGTTTCCAGTGAGCCACTTTCTTTCCACTAAGCCACTAACAGCTTTATATGTTGTAAACCCTAGTAGTGGTTCCATCATTATTCTGTTTTCTGTCAACAGGAAACTGGTATCAGTGTTCACAGTGTTATATCATATGGGTTGTATCTAAGAAGTAATGTTTGTAGAGGAAGGATCAGAGTTAGGAATCAAAATTATTACACAGTCAGTGCTTAGAATTAATATTTCTTAGAAGGATGTGTTAATTCCATTTCTTGAAGATATGTTGATTTTATAACCTACTTTTGAAAGGTATTTTATTTTAAAAAGCCACAATTTAAATATACAGTGATAAAACATTTTTTTTTCATATATTTCATTTGGCTCATAAGACAACTCTGAGGTGAATTTCTCATTGCCATTTAAATGAAAAATATCTTTTCTTATATATGAGATTTGTATAGACTCATCCTTTCAAGCCCTCTTTTATGAGCCTAATTTTATTTTTTAGGTTTATGAGAGAAGATCCAGTAAGTGAGAATAAGACCTTGCTGATTATAGGATTTTCTTTCATGTAGGGTTGAACTTGCTTGTTATTTCTTGTTTCTTTGTATGACTCATTGAGTTATTTTTCTAGTGAATTCACATTGTTCATGATGTCATGATATTACAAGTTTATACACATGTTGTTGTATAATATAATTTAAGACAATATTTGGAACCAGAAAACAAATGTAACTTTAAAGGGGTGATGTAGTAACTCCAGTAGAGGTTGGAGTAGTGTGTATGGCTTGGCATATCTTTGAGCCTAAATAGCGATAGATGAATTAAATATCAAATGATCTTTAATTAATTACATAGGCCTGGATTTTATTCATCCGAAGGCTGAAACAGAAACCATTATGTGGTTTGGATTAATTTGTGGGCAGTACTGAATCTCAAATCCCAGATCCTTAGGGGTTGTATCCTGTACTGGCTTTGACATTTATTTAATAGAAAATCTAATATTTGATAGTAATGCAATCATTACCTCAAATCAAATTTGATTACAAAAACTTCAAACTATTATACCTATTTTAGTATCTAGAATATTTCTCTAAGTAGCAACATGTATCATCAAATAAACTATAGTTAATAGTTTACTTATATGAGAAAGCATTAAATATACAGATGGTTTATAATTTCCAGATTTTTTCTTTTGATAAGAATGTCTAAAATCTACTTGCAGTAGCTATTCTTAATACTTTGTTACATGGCTTTTATAACTTTTTATATGTGTGAATATGTATGCATTTCGAATTATCGTTTACAAAAATGAGATCTCATAAAAATGTTATTTTTCTGATTGAAGTATAGCTGATACCCAATGTTACATTGCTTTCAGGTGTACAACATAGTGATTTGACAAGTTTATATGTCATGCTGTGCTCACTGCAAGTGTAGCCACCTTCTGTCACTATACAACATTATTGCAATATCATTGACTATATTCCCTGTGCTTTACCTTTTATCCCTGTAACTTATTCATTCCATAAGTGGGAGCCTGTATCTCCCATTCCCCTTCACCTGTATAGCCCATCCCCCTGCCACCTCCCTACCCTCTGGCCATCATCAGTTTGTTCTCTATGTTTATGGGTCTGTTACTGCTTTTTGTTTGTTCACTCATTTTTTCTTTTCGATTACACATGTAAGTGAAATCATATGGTATCTGTCCTTCTCTGTCTGACTTATTTCACTTGCCCTCTAGGTCCATCTACGTTGTCATAAATAGCAAGACTTCATCCTGAGTAATACTCCATTGTGTGTGTATTATATATCTCCCACATCTTTATTCATCTATTGATGGACACTTATGAGAAGGGGTTAATATCCAAAATATATAAAGAAGTTACATAACTTTACACACCAAAAATAAATATTCCAGTTAAAAAATGGGCAGAAGACCTGAATAGACACTTTTCCAAAGAAGACATCCAGATGGCAAACAGACATATGAAAAGATGCTCATTCTCACTAATCGCAGAGAAATGCAAATTAAAACCACAATGAAGTATCATCTTACACCTGTCAGAATGGCTGCAATCAAAAAGACAAGAAGTTGGCAAAGACGTGGAGAAAAAGGAACCCCTCTGCACTGTTGGTAGGAACGTGCAGCCACTGTGGAAAACAGTATGGGGATTTCTCAAAAAAATTAAAAATAGAAATACCATATGATCCAGTAAGAATGGATGTTTACCCAAAGAAATAAAAACACCAATTTAAAAATATAATATATTAATTTAAATTCTAACACCCTTGTGTTTGTTTATTGCAGCATTATTTACAATAGGCAAGATATGGAAGCAACCCAAGTGTCCATCAATAGGTGAAAGGATATGTTATTTTTTAACCTGATTTTTTCACTTGACAAAATACTGTCAGTGTCTTTCTGTATAAATAGTTGCTTATAATGTCAGTGATCCTCAAAATCCTTTGTGTTATAACTCATTTGATATTCTACATAAATCTGTGGAACATCTCTCTCCATCATAAGAATGTATATAGAAGAAAATATTATATAATGTTGTAGGGGTCTCAGGGCCATGAATCTCTGAATGAGAAACATTGATCATATCATTCTTAATTGCCTCATAGGATTCCTACCAGTGGAATATAGTTTAAGTGGTAACACATGGTTGGGCTTTAAAATTATTTAATTTATTTTTTTTAATGTTTAATTGTTATTTATTTTGAGAGAGAGAGAGAGAGAGAGAGACAGGGAGAGAGAGAATCCCAAGCAAGCTTCATGCTTAGTGCAGAGCTGGACGCAAGGCTAAATCCCACTATGCTGAGGTCATGACCTGAGATGATATCAAGATTCCACTGCTTAACCCACTGAGCCACCCAGGCGTCCCCTAAGATTATTTTAAATTTGACTCATACCTACTCTACAGTGAACATTTTGGTTATAAACATATTATATATATATATATATATATATATATATATTCTATTTCATTATAATGACTTCCAGAAAGTTGAATTATTGGATCAAAATTTTGCTTTATTCAATATGTTTGATACATATTGCCCTATTGCTTTAAAAAAGTTATACTAATGTCTTTTCATAAGAACTATGTAAGAGTACCATTTTAGTTTATTTGGTATAATGCCTCTAATATTTGTCAACCTGATGTGCAAATGTATTATATTACTTTATAATTAGTAAATGTAACATATTAATATTAAGTGTGTTACTAAAATTTAGAAGAATTTTCAGGTCCTGGTTTTGTTAATCAGCTAATGGATTGTAAATCCCCTGGTCGTTGTCTTCTTGAAGGAAAGAATTCAGTTCAGTCCATAGACAGTTAAAGCAGCAAAGGTTTTATTTCGTAGAGCAAAGGTACACTGCAGAGAAGTAAAAGAAGCAGGCTGGCCCGAAGTAGGTAACCGCCCTGCTGAGTTCCGCATTGTGTTTTCTATGGGGGTCTGTTTTGCCTCCTCCTGCCCATCTTGTCATTATTATACCACCCTCTGGATCTGCCCTGGTTTCCTCCCCTCCAACTTTGCTTCATGTTAAGCGCCATCTTCCCAGGAGTGCCTATGGGATACCCAAGGTGCTGGAGGGAGAGAGCAAAACTGCAAAGCAAATGATACCATAACAGCCTTGGAGTTACTAGAGGACAAAGTTTTTTCCTTAAGTGTGCATGCTCCAATGTTGAGAACGTCTCTGTGGCTTGTGTCTTTTGCTTATTGGGCTGTGCTAAACCGCAAAAGGGATTGGTCTAAAGGAGTCGGGTGGTCTCTGGGCAGAGACTGGGTGGTCCCTGGCAGTTTCCCATCTACCGTCCTCTCCTCTCTCCTACTCATGTGTACATAACTGCCTACTCCAGATAGATTACCCTGCTGGTGCCTTCATCCTGCATTTCACAGTCTCCAGAACAGTGAGAAATAAATGTTTGTGTAAGCCACCCAGTCTGTGGTACTTTTGTTATAGCAGCCCGAAGGGAGTAAGACATTATAAATTAAAGCCCATTATGGATTCTTGTTCTCTAAGAACTTTGTCTTAGGTGACTTTTTTCCCCACCAGGAATAAAACTGCGACAGAAAGAAATTTTGCTTTCGATAAATGTTAGAGATGTGGGGGTCATAGAACATTCAGAAACTTATTTAGAGATTTTTAGAGACTTTAAAAAATATTTAGTCCACCATGTTCCAATAGATGATTATGTCTTTCTTATTTTAAGCTATCTAAGTGATTTTTTGGATTGTTCACTTTAGGTTTTATTGTGGCGACATGCAGAAGAAATCACTCAGATTGGGTTCATGACGGAAAGGCTGTAGCACGTCATCCAGCTCCACGTAGAATCTTATGAACACTCATTCTTGAGAAACAAGACTCAAAAGCTTTAAATGATGACGTTTCCAAGAATCCCATCTTAGCCTTCTTACTATAGCCTTTTCTTGGGAGATTTCTTCCACGACTGTGGCTTCAATAACCATACATTTATTGATAATTTTCAGATCTGTATTTTCTGCACACACCTTGCTTTTGTCATTCAGCCCCAACGTATCCAAATGCCTGCCGGTCATAACTACGTGGATGTTCCCTTAATATCCCAATTTCAATATATTGAAAACTGCTGTTGACTCCCATGCTTAATTCTTCCCAAAGAATTCCATTGTAAAGGAATGTCTTAGCCCATTGGGCTGCTATCACAAAAGTAGTATGGACTGTGTGGCTTACACAAACATGTATTTCTCACAGTTCTGGGGGCTGTGAAATGCAAGATCAAAGCACCAGAGAGATTATGTATCTGCTGAGCACCTGCTTCCTTGTTCTTGGACAGCAGTCTCTTCACTGTAACTTCACATGGTAGAAGGGGCAAGGGAACTCTCTTAAGGCACTGATACTATCCCTAAGGGCTCCACTCTCATGCCTTAGGTCCCACCTCCTGATAAAATCACACTGGAGTTTAGTTTGCAATATGTGAATTTCGAGGGAAACAAACGTTCAGTCTGTAACAAAGGGAATAGTAACACTTTTCACCAAATTGTTTCAGTCGGAAATCTGAATTCCTCATTCCCATCTCTATCCTTATATTTAAATGTTTTCCAGGATCTATTGTTTCTACTTCCTAGCTCTGTCTTAAATATTCCTTTCCATCACCTCTGTTGCAGCTTGAGTTTTAGGCAACATCATAGCCTCCTGGATTATGCAGTGGCTTCCAATTTGCCATTCCCCTGCCATTCATGTAGCCATTGCATATGTCTTCTACACTGCTGTCAGAAATATCAGTCTCTTAAAGTTCTTCTGTCGATGGAAGCCCCTTCCGTGCCTCTGTGCCTTACCTCTGCACCAACCTTAGTTCTTGGGTTGGACCAAGAAACTCTCAAGTAAGTAAGAGTTTAATGGCAGTTAAAGGGAAAGTACACTTGTAAGATGGGAGAGCGCGCAGGCCCAGAGGTACCAAATGCCGTGGGGTTTAGGAGCGTCTTTTCTTCTTATGTTTGCAAAGGTTATGGGTCATAGCTAGGGCGGTCTCCTGCTGAGGTTGCCTCCACTCATTTAAGAGACTCCTCCAACCAGTGAGGAGGGGATGTTTTTGGCTGTGTATGGTGATTGCCAGAACTGTCCTGACAGTTATCGCTGTGTGTGTGTGCGTGTGTGCATGTGTGTGTGTGTGTGTGTGTGTGTGTGTGTGTAATCAGCAATATACATGTGTTATGCTGTAGCTATAGGTTACTGTAGAGCAGCAGTTGTAGGGAAAGGTACATGAATGCTCCCCGGGGCTTTTTCTAGCTGTTTGTCTTCCAGGGGTGGTTGGTGGTTTCTCGATTTCTGTCTTTTTAGTGGTCAGAAAGTACCATTCCCTGCTTACATCTAACTAACTGCCTATTCTGTCACTTCTGACAACTCTCCTTTCCTTTTCAGATAAAATCTGGGTTTCTCAGCGTGGCATTCAATCTTTCAGTCTAGTTTTTCCTCTTCTACCCTCCACCCTTCATTAACCTCATGGTCGTACCGCATGAAACAGAACTGCAGAATTGGAACCTCATGCCTTCTCATAGCTCTGCATATACCCTGCCGTCTTCCTGGTACACCCTTCCTCACCATGAGGCTATAATTCTGGCGCTCAGTTCTGGGTTTCCTCGTCCACAAAGCCTTCCCTAAATCTTTTGTGCTGTGTTCTATGTTTCTCCTTCCTTTCATGGATCTTGGCCACATGTTTACTCAGGCTACATTTTGGTGTATAACCTCCCATCTTTTTTATTGTGGGTGTATACATTTCTGTTTTCACAAACATGGAATCATGGTGCATCCCCTTTATAATATGATGTTTTCAACAAATAATAAAATACAATGGGTATTAAACAATTTGTCCAGAGCATTACTTTATTCACCGTATGCTGCTGTTCTTTTCAATTCATGTTCTGCAATTCCTTCAACCAGTTGTCTGTTGAACACTATGTAAATTTTGACTCAAATTTTTTTGTGTCTCTTTAAGCGATGATATAATGATTATCCTTTTTGCCTAAAACTTAAAGCACTTAAAAGCCATTTCTCATTTTGGTTAGCATGTTTTTAGTGCTAGTAGAGGTACACATTTTTCTTTACCAATTTGTGGTCATTTGCTTCTCTCTTTTGGTGAGTACCTCTTCTCACCCTCGATCTATTTTTCTGTTGGTCAACATCCCTACTGTGCCTGAAAGGGTCCTGGCAAGAAACAGATGGAAACTTAATAATGAAGAAACTTTAATAATATACTCATTATATGTTAACGTAACTTTATAAAAATAATCCAGTTTTTCAAAGAAGAGCTTTATTGATAATGATGGAATCGTTTTAAATTTTTGGAATTTTCTTAATGTCTGACATCATGGAAGATAGGTAGATGTTCATTTCTGCTTCTGCATCCAGTCCATCGTGATACCATGCCATGTTGGCATTGACAAACGTCACTGGACCCTCATGAGACAATGAGTATGCAAAAGGCAAAATGTATGTTAAGATTATCATGAAAATAATTTTGATATCATGGACCTCTTGAAAGGGCCTTGGAAACACCGGGGGTCCCTGAATCATACTTTGAGAGTCATTAAGGACAGGGTTTTAGAGGAAGAGGTCACCTGACTAGAAAATAAATGCACTCCAGGACTTTAGTGAGACAGGATATAGAAGTAGATAGCCTAGCCTTTCTTTCCTTTTGCCCTCTGTAGTTCTGCCAGTGCTTTGCTTTGACCAAATTCAGTCAGATGCTGGAGGGCGAGGGAGCCTGGTCTGGGACCCTGTCAAGGTCAGCTCCCTGAAGGCACAGAAGGAGGCACAGAAGGAGGCAGAGCAGAGTGCAGAATGATGAAGGGATCAGCCAGCTCATTCTCTGCCTTTCTTTGTACCGGAGGATAAAATAAAGAACAAAAAGCTGAGTGCTGGCATGGGTAAGTCCAGGAGAAGGGGTAGAAGTTGTTGCTGTCGTTGTTGTTATTTCAGACACAGCAAGCACAGTAAGCCACTTGTTAGACCAGTTAGGAGTATGAGTTCCTAGGAGCATAGGGTGAATCAAGTAAAAACTTGAAAAAGGAGAGAGTGGTAGTTCCTTCCCCCTCTCTTGAATAGGAGTGAGTTGGGGGTGTGTGAGGGAGGTTGTGGGGAAGAAGAGGACCTGAAGTTTGGTGGAAATTGCCTTCCAAAGTTTCTCACCCCGCCACCCCCAACTTCTCACTCATTCTTGAGATGCAGTCAAGGCTTGAAGTTCAAATACTCAAGGGAAACAATTCATATCCTGGACAAGCTAAAGACGGATACTTTTGAAACTCAGCCTACAGAGATGATGGCCATGCATAGGTTTAGCTAATAGATATATCAGACTGTGATAGGAAGTCATATAGCTAATAAATAAGCCAGGCATTTTTGGTATTTACTGCAGCCAAAAAACAAGGAGGTAATTTATATTTTAATATTAATCTCCAATGACGTGACGTTCATGTTTTTCACACAATAGGAAAAGGAAAAGTTCTAATTTGTAAATTACACCTTGCCAATCATATTTCCATTCTAGCAGCTGTGAGTTTGTATTCTAAAGTTTACAAAGTGAGTGGCTGACATTTTAATTTCTTTGTGAGTAAAGACCTACATTTTTAAATTGTGTATTACTGTTGTTTAACGTAAAATCCAGCATACACAGTCGGTTCTTGTAACTCATTGTAGTTATGTTCTATAAAGTCATTAAAAACATGGAACTAGTGAATACTGAACCATTGCTCCTTGGGGACATATAGGAGGATCAAGTTTCTTTGAGCCCTTTGTCACATTGTCATCAACTGATAAATAGAAAAACTTGTGTTGTATGTACTTCTGTTTAAAGACACCTTATGTTATATATATTGTTGAATCATTGACACTGAATTCATAGCCAACAGCGCGATAACTCGTGCCTGAATAAAGCTTACCTAGCACACCTGTTTTCTCCGTAAGGACTCAGTCTATCCTTCCTGTGCCTAGGAACATTAGATAGCACTTCAGAGGTGTGCTTGGGGCCTTTTTAAACAGTGAAATCACCAACAGAAAGCAGAAAAATGCGAAAAACAGGGCACCACATGCACTGTGAAAGGGACACTTTGTTGTCAGTGAGAGAGCTGAAACCAGCTGGCAGAGCATTACCTTGGTCCACATAGGCTGGGAATGTGCACCTTGGATGATTCCAAGTTTTTACAACTGCACATGCACTTGTCCACGAATGACCACAAAAGTGCTGCATGTGGATTTTGGGGTTGCAAAAGACTTTTAGCCAGTAGGCAAATTAGCAAATATGGACTCCATGAAAAATGAGAATCTACTATGGTAAGTTTTAATATTTTATTAAATACATGAACAGCATTCCATTTTATAGAAGGAGATGGAGCTAATATCTAGCGCTATCTACTGTGGGCCAACATTTTGTTAGCTTTCTTTCACTTAGGTCTGTAAGCGAACCCATGAATTAGCAAAGATGAGGCAGCTCGGACTCCAGAGAAGTTATGGGGCTTTCCCAGGGTCTTAACGGTGGGGTACAAAGTGGCAGGCCTGTCTGACTCCACCAGGTGATGATTATGAACAAATATTAACTCATTCCACACTTTTTTTTTCTTCACTCTTTGACTACAAATACAGTGTGCCGTTTCTGGGTTCACTTCCTTCAACTAGATAAAGTAAATATTATGCTTGCCCGGATATCTGAAAGCTAAACCTGAGTGCATTCATTTATATTTTTTTTCAGTGTTGCCCTTAGAAATGTAAATTGTATGAAATGTGAAGTTCAACTTAACACAGTCAGACTCCTGCTCAGAGCAGACTCTTTGGCGTATTAAAAGCTCCTAATAATAGATTAAATTAGCATTACATTAGTAAGTAAATGTACCCCTCTCACTTCTTTGACTTATACATTTTCTAAAACTTGGAGCTATTTTTAAACCAAATTATATACTTTAAGTGACATGACTAGGTATTGTAAGTGCTTTTTAAATGTTGCCGTAATATACTTTTTATGCAGAATGTATGTACTGATTTTCAAGGGAGAGAAGGTTCTTAAAAAAATAATGAAGCACATGGTACCACCTGAGGGTTTTCTGTTCAACAGATATAGTTAAAAAAAAAACCTCCTATAAATGTAATGTTTAAAATACATATGAAGATACGTTCCACTGTAAGTATAACCCCTCATTCTGAGTAAATATCTCCACTTTAGTTGAAGAGGATGGTTAGCAAAGTGAATGTCTGGGTGGTCCAAGATTTCATGGGAGCAGAGCAGTCCAGGGCATAAGGGCCAGGAACTTCATTTCTGATATTAACACCCTTACAATCCGGCCACTGTCATGCCCTTAATTGTCCCAGCTCTAATAAACAGTTAAGGTGTAATGTGCTTCAAGATTATCCTGGGACACTTTTCCTCAATAGCCGTGGAAGAGAATCACCACTGACCCTCCTCCCCCACTGCCAGCCAACCCTGCGATTGTCAGGCTTTCTAAAGCACATGCACTAACCAAAGAGGTTAATGTGAACCTGGGCAACTTAAGCCTTCGTGGATCTCTGCCTACAGAGAGTGTTCTTCTCACTAGAAATGCAATACTGTTTGTCCTGTAGCTTAGAGGCCCCCTTTAACAATCTTTTTATTGTCACTGTGCAGTTATCTTTTCAGAAGCTGTATGTTAACATCTTGGGAAGATAATCCCAAAATGTTTTAATAACAGGAAATATTTGCCATTGTACCCAGAATACAAAAGAGTTCATGTGTATTGGGGAGCTGAGTCATACATCTGGTTTCAAGTTCTAAAGGTCAAAATTCTGGGGCTGTCACATCCTTTGTTTTCACAATTCTTGTCAATTTTGTCTGTTCAGAACGACTTTGCTGCATTCCACACCTCGTCCCCGCCCCCTCCCTCCCACCCCCAATAGGTAGCAGGGAAAAAAAAGTTAAAATACAGTTATGGGATTACTGGGCAGGAAAATTAGAACCAATAATAAAGGTGATAAGTGAAAAGAAGTGAGTGTTATGTACAATAAAAATATAAACCCAGATTCTTAATTGTGGTCTTTATTACAAGGAGCCTGGGCTTTATAATGAGATTATGTTTTTGTTTACAATTATATGACTATTGTGGTCAGGTCTTATTTAAATGAAATTTCTTTTAAGGTAATGTAAACATTTTACTCTGTACGTTGTGTTCCTCCCACACCCCCCAAATCTAATAGTAGGATTTCCTATTCTACGAATCCTTCAGTGATCAAGCTCAAATGTCTTACAGCAACTTCATTCATCCTCTTTAGATACCTTGAGTTGAGCCCCTGAGAAGTCTTTTCAGTTTTCCAAATTTGATGATGATTCCACAATTTTGTATATGCTCTTTCTTCCTAATGCCTGAAATTCTTTTTCCACTTGTCTGCCTGAAAAAAAGTCAATAGACTTTTTTCAATAAGAGTAAACTATATATTTTTAGTTAAATCTGATGTTGAACAAGATTATTTTTTCGATGCTATTTTTTCTTAAAGTGCAATTTTGAGTAACATGTGCATCCAGTATATATAATAGATTACCCAGTATTCACACAAAGGCATATACTGGTGAGGTAAAAAGTAAACTGTGCTTTTGGGAGGTTGGAGATGTCAGTCTAATGACAGACAAATGAATTCAGTTAGCAAGCCAGTTCATTTAATTTAAATCCAAAATCAAATGACAACTTATTTGGTGTTCTAGCATCTGGTATATTACCATCTGTGAACCCAGATTTTTTTCAACATTTCTACTTGTGTGGGCCTTCTGAACACGGCTGTGCACTTCTCAGGACACTACAAGTTCTAGCCTGTCAACACAGATATCTTGAAAGGGCCATTTGAAAGTAGGTAACTTGTTGTGAAATCAAATATTTAAAAATATTATCAGCCATTCCTAATATCTAATAAGTCACTGCAGGATAAATAATCAGGAGATATTTTCTGTTCTACTTTACATTAAGGTTGAGCACTAGCTCCCTTTTTCTTTTCTTTTCTTCTTCTTCTTTTTTTTTTTTTTTTAAGTTGACCTGAGTTAACCTTTATTGAATGGTAAATCATTCACTGAAGGAGGAGGAGGGGGAAGAGGAAAGATTGTGTCTCTTTGGATAATTCTTTTGTATTTTTATGCTTTCCAGAAGGCTGGAGGAATCAGAATTGTATGCGCGGGTGCCCTGGGGCAAAATCAGTTTTATTTTTTTAACTGGAAAGTAGTTTATATTTTATTGATCTTTTTTTGCTATGAAAAATTGATTTTATGTACTGTAAAATTATTTTTATAAGATATTACTTACTTTTTCCCCTTTATTTCCTTTTTCTTCTCTTTCCTCCCTCGACTGATTATCAAGGTAGCTTAAGACATAGAATGTATATTTTCATAATTTCTAAGTTTTGAATAGACAATGATAAATTTTCTTTGGAAGTACATAGATATTTACATGTTGGATTGGGACATTATTTACATAGTATTTTTACCTTTATTCAGTCATTTTCCAAAGGGTTGATTGACATACATGTTTTATCTTCTTGCTGGTTGGCATTTTGCATATTTACTCATGTATTTATATATGTACGTATGTATGTATGTATGTATTTAGAGTGAGCAGGGGAGGGTCTTGGAGAGAGAGAGAATCCCAAGCAGGCTCTGCACTGTCAGCACAGAGCCCGACGTGGAGTTTGAACTCACAAGACCTGAGCTGATGTCAAGAGCCAGACGCTTAATTGACTGAGCTGCCCAGGCGGCTTTTTTTTTAAACTAAGATTTTCCAAATTTTGAGGGCCTGTAATGTTGTAATGTTCAGTCTGTACAGCAGAGTCACTGCTTTCTTGTCTGTTGCTTCCATTTGACATCCGTGAGTGTCCCCCTCATGGGCTCATTTATTTGAATTGTTTCTATTCGTTCTCTATTTTTGAAAGAGTTCCTGCACATTTTTGTGTTTAATGTTTCGTTGCCTTGTTGCGTTTTCTTCTTCTTTTGTTTGGCTCTCTTGTGCATGTAATCATATTGTTAGCATGGCGGTCCTCTTGAGAACCTCCATGGAGATAAACACTTGGTCCTTCACTAATGATAAACTTTATTCTTATGACCAGCAATATGAGAAAAAAAAAAGGATTGTCTTGTAAGCAGTGTTTTTCAGAAAGCTCTTTATGGCTAAATTGTGTTTTTTAGGGGCTGTGTATGAAAAAGTCTTTAAAGGCCACCATAAAAGGATGTTTCTCATAGTCTTTTAAAAAATGGCAAAAAGAAGCTGAACTTATGGGTTTAAAATGAAGTCTGTCTAATGTGACTTTTGATCACGGGGCCATGAATTTGAGCCCCACGTTGGGTGTAGATATTACTTAGAAAAATGAAAGCTATCTAAAGGAACGAGTTTAGAGCATGGAACTGGGTGAAATACCTCTTTACAGTCTGTGAATTTGCCCATCCCTTCTGTTGGCCATTTGTGCCTCCGTTGTTCTTCCCACCAGTGTGCCCCCTGGTGCTGTTTACTCCTCTGAGTCCGTGTTTTATCTCCTTACCCAGCCTACGTCTTTTTCTTTTCCTTTATACTGACTAGCTTATAATGCATGAGTTTCCAGCGTTTAAAGATAAAGTTGGATAGATGGAAAAGGTGCTATGAAATGATTAAATGAAGAAAAATATAACCAAAATGGACAGTAGATGTGAGAAGTGAATTTCTAAGTGCAGAATGATTGCTCATGGTACATTAGTACAGTGAATTGAAATGAAATGAACTTACGGCTTAACATTTTTTCTTAAACCCAATCAAATTTGTGTTTGACACCATGGAAAGTGAATTATTTCTTTACATGGAAAACGTTAGAGATGTATTTAATAAATGTGGTATCCTAGAAATGTTCACCATCTACCCCATTCAGGTATTTTATCATCTAGCAAATTGAACTGTTTAATGAGCTCTAGAATTATCCTCCCTCCAAAGTCTTCTCTCTGTGGTTTTGTTCTTTAAGTCTCTCACTCTTTTTTTTTTTTTTTTTTTAATTTTTTTTTTCAACGTTTTCCATTTATTTTTGGGACAGAGAGAGACAGAGCATGAACGGGGGAGGGGCAGAGAGAGAGGGAGACACAGAATCGGAAACAGGCTCCAGGCTCCGAGCCATCAGCCCAGAGCCTGACGCGGGGCTCGAACTCACGGACCGCGAGATCGTGACCTGGCTGAAGTCGGACGCTTAACCGACTGCGCCATCCAGGCGCCCCATAAGTCTCTCACTCTTGAAATGCATCCACTTCCTAAGTGTTTAGTGGGCAAGTTTTACAAATTTGAAAAGGCTTTAAGCCCCAGCTTAAATGCTGATTTCCACTCAAAACCTTTTATGATTTTGCCAGGTGGAAATAATCTCTTTCTCCTAAGTTACCATGGTTCTTTCTCTGTATCTCTCTTAGAACAATTACCACAGTCAGTCTTTAATCTGTATGGGTCTAGACCCTGAGCCCTTAAAAATGAGGATTAATATATGATAGATTTTAAATTTCTTACAGTTCTCGGCATAATGCCCTGAGTCTATTTTAAACTCAATAAATACTGAATGAATGAATGACAGAATGGGTTGGCCGTGACTACTGAGGTATATTTTACTGTGATACAATAAAATGTTATTGACAGATGTGTTCTTATTATTTGCAGTGTAAAAGTCGGTCTTTGGAGCCCGTTTCTTCTTTATGTATAATACTACCCCTGATCTAATTTCTTGCCTTCCAGTGCTATACACATGTAGATGCTTCCTTTGTATCGGTCTCTGGTCCTGATGTTTCTCTGGTTCCAAACTTGTGTCTTTAACCTTAACTAAAAGAAACTTCACTGTTTTTCACAAATCTACTTCTCACCTCATCTTCTTCCTTCCTAGTAAAAGGGACCACTGCGCCTACCTTACATAGAGTTGCTAGTGAGGGATGTATGAGGGATTCTTCACCCCGCCTGCCTCTCCCGTACCCTTTATTGCATATCCAGCTCCCTGGCAGGTCCGCTTTCTTCGTATCTCCTGCCACCACTGTAACTTCACTGTGGCAGTGTCCCCAATTTCTTATTTTCACTCATGGTCCGACTATTCATTTGCACCAGAGCCCTCTTTTCAAAACGTAGGTAAGATCCCGCCAAGCCTGTACTTCCCACCCGTGTCTTCCCAGTTTGATTAGAATGAACTCCAGGCATTTTATTCTGGCTTCAGAGCCCTTTGTCATCTGGTCTGTATCTGCTTTTCCGACCTGATTTTCCCGGCCTCCCTCTTTGCTCCATGCATTCTGTCCAGCTGACCTTTTCATAAGTATACCGAGCTTGATCTTGTTCTGGCAGTTTCTTGTGACCGGAAAGCTTGTATCCCAGATCCTCCTGTCCATTTAGATTCCAGCATATATGTATGTCGCCCTGCCATCAGGCTTCGTGCAGGCCCGCCCGTACACTCTGCTTTGCCTCCTTCACAGCACGACGGTGGCACCTGCCTTTGATTGTCCGCATGCTGTCTTTCCCCATGTGGGCCTCCTGTTACTGACCAGAAGGACACAGGCACTGGGGAAGTGGTTCTGTCTCCCCCATCAGCTCTCAACCAGGAACCGTTAGGGTTTGGTATATAAATATCCCAGCCCCCCCACCCCTCAGATGGAAAACTCTGAAGCATGCATATGTTCACTGGGTCCCAGAGTTGACCCAGTGGGATTAAATAAAGTTGCTGGCAGTGTAGCTGTCCTGGTAAGGAACCCTATAATGGCCACTTGGTCTCCTTGTCTTAGTTCCCGCCTTCCCACTGATGTTTCCTCCACCCCCCAACTAAACTTTTTGTACCTAAATCCTTTCCCAAGGTCTATTTCTCCAGGAATCAAAATTCAGACACCTTCTGAGACCACCAGCAGACTCACCCCGTCATTTTAATTCTCTGCATAGCACATATCACTATTTGATAGTATTTTTCCTTTTACTTTAGATAAAGTTTATTTAAAAATTGTTTTTCTTCCTGCTGGATTTTAAGAACTAGCAGCTTTTTTTTTTCCCCATTAGCAACTGTGTGTATGGTTGGGGCAGTGGTCCCTTTTATTAAGAAGGAAAACCAGGGGAGAAGTGGATTTGTGGGAAAAAAAACAATGAAGAGTTTGTTTCGTTGTGTTAAAATTGAGGTACCTATCAGATGTCTACAGATAGATTAAGTATAAAAGTTTGGAATCAGAGAAACATCAGAACTAAGTATATATACCCACTTCATTATACCCAGCAACTAACGGGATGCCTTGTGTATCATAGGTCCTCAATAAATGATTGGTGAAGAAGTGGGTACCGCTCTTACACAGAAAGAGAGAAAGGGCTCGATTTCAGGAATGCACATTGTAAGTTCAAAACTGTTCAGCTGTTCATGAATAGACACTTGACTGCACGCAATGAAGTTTTGAACTTTTACATGGACCAGCTTTGCAGAGAGGGAAAAAAATGTCTATTCATTTGGCCAACATTTATTGAGTAGCTCTTCAGTGCATTTTAGGGTAGGCTGCTCGGCTAGGGTAGAATATTAAGCAGATCCTTTTAAGAGTAATATTTCAACTGCTGCAGCCATGGGGATTGCAACTTTTCTTTTTAGGAATAGGCGTCAGCATTTCCCCACAGCACATCTTTCTTTCATTTTCCCTGCCCTACGACCCATCTGTCCGTGTTCCCCATTGGTCTCTCCGCCCCCTCTCCCAACACCCATGTTTGCTGCTTTTCTGTCCAGACTCTTTCTCTAGACCTTGAGGGGCAGAATTGCAAGAACTGCTTTTTTTCTCAGCTCTTCGTGCTCTGTTTCTTGCATGAGTTAGTAAATGATGAGTAAATATTTGCTGACTGATTAGATGTTATGTCTGTTGGAGTGTGGGTTTATGTCACGTTGTCCTTTTTTCAAGAATCATGTAGGTTACTTTAAAAGAATTAGTGGCAATTGTTTGTCGTTCTAATGACATTGAATGGAATTCAGAAAAAGAAGCTCTGCTTTTATATTTCATTTAAAAAGATGTCTTGGAGAAAATGACTTTTGAGTTTTCTTTAGAACTACTTCTTTGTTTACTTCCGAATTAATGGCTTTTTGTAGCGTTTCCCTTTAGTGCTGGTAATTAAGAGTATTTAAAAATAATTGACAAGCACATCCAGTCCTGATTTTCAAAGTCTGTTCATTGGATAAAATTGAATAGTGTGGTTTTGTCTTTTTATTGTTTTTCAGCTAGTTTTCCTAGCTGTTTATTTATTTATTTATTTTTGTTGTTATTTAAGGTTCACAGAGCATTGAGTTTGATTCATAGATTTAAAATAGTTCTTGGGGCGCCTGGGTGGCTCAGTCGGTTGGGTGTCTGACTTCAGCTCAGGTCATGATCTCACAGTCTGTGAGTTCGAGACCCGCGTCGGGCTCTGTGCTGACAGCTCAGAGCCTGGAGCCTGCTGTGGATTCCGTGTCTCCCTCTCTCTCTGCCCCTCCCCTGCTCATGCTCTGTCTCTCTCTGTCTCAAAAATAAAAAACATTTAAAAAAATTAAAATAAAATAGTTCTCATTGAATTCTAGCTATTAACTAGTTTGAGATGTTTTTAATAGTGTACTATAATTGTGGGAGAACATGAGCTACAGATAGATATGATGAATTAATAATTATATGTTTTATGAATATATGTTAATTTTCCCCATACTTAACACTTTTTATAAGGAAGAAATTAATTACCCTTAACTCTTTTAGTCACATAACTTATTTCTAAAAAACAACAAAGTACGCATATTTGAGGATATTTTATTTTTTAATTTTTTAACACTTTTGAGAGAGAGAGGGAGAGAGAGAGAGCAAGCGCGCACTTGCACAAGCAGGGGAGTGGGACAGAGAGAGAGGGAGACAGAACGCCAAGCAGTCTTCATGCTCAGCGCAGATCTTGACGCAAGGCTCAGTCTCACGACTGCAAGATCACGACCTGAGCTGAAATCAAGAGTTGGGACTTAACCCACTGAGCCACCCAGGCACCCCTGGGACATTTTAAACAACGATTTTACAAAGCCAAAACGGATAGCAATGGTCTCTGGAATTTCATGTCTAATGTACAATATTACTACAATCTGTAAGCCACTCTTAGGGAGTTTTGTGTGTAAAAATGCAGGAAATTCAAAACTCTGTTTCACATTTATCATTAGCAAATGCTATTCTTTAGGACTGACTTTAACTTAAACCATTATTAAGAAAAAATAAAATGGGGGCCCCTTGGGTGGCTCAGTCAGATGAGCATCCAACTCTTGATTTTGGCTCAGGCCATGATCTTATGGTTCATGAGTTTGAGTCCTGCATCAGGCTCTGTGCTGACAACACAGAGCCTGCTTGGGGTTCTCTCTCTCCTCTCTCTGCTCCTCCCCTGCTTACTCTCTCTCTTTCTCTCTCTCTCAAACTAAAAAACATTTAAAAAAAATAAAATGGGTAGGCCTTGATATTGGAGACATTTCCAGTTACACTTTTTATATATTTATTGTGCACATTATTTGTTATTTTGTCAAACAGTATTGGCATGGGTTAATATGATTTTTGTGTACTTTTTCATTACGCATACGATCTGTTTATAACTTAATAATAGCAATAAATATAACAAACTGATTGATGGTGTTATAATCATTTAATATTCCTCTAGTGAACATTTGTATTTCCTTGATTCTAAGACACTCGGTTTTTATAATTTTCCATTTGCTGAAGGAGTAATATGCCTTCTAGTTGGAATGCATACATAAATTAATTAATTTTTAAGTTTGTATCTATTTATTTTGAGGGAGAGGGAGAGAGAGAGAGAGAATGAACAAAGGAGGGGCCGAGGGAGAGGGAGAGGGAGAGAAAGAATCCCAAGCAGGCTCCAAGCTCAGCATAGAGCCCAACACAGGGCTTGATCCCACGAACCGTGAGATCATGACCTGAGCTGAAATCAAGATTTGGATGCTTAACTGACTGAGCCACCCAGGCGTCCCTGGAATACATTCAATGTCCTCTTGGTTTTTTCTTCAAAGCTGTGATGTGTCTTAAAGCAAGTGACATCTTAGGCATATTAATTATATATAAACAGTATAACCCTTTTAAAGTGTGACATATGATGATTTAAATCATATGTATTTGAGATAGAAAAGATCTTAAGGTATCAAATGGTTCACTAGAGCACATTTATTTTACTGCTAAGGTAGCTGAGGTCCAGAAAAATTAAAAGAAGTATTGAAGGCCAGACAGCTAATACATTTATGAGTGGAGTAAGGGGACTTCAGTAATAATGTTTATTATCTGATCCTTTAGAAATTATATGTTATTTTAACTCTCCTTCTAGGTTAGTGAGAAAGAAGGAGATCATATTATTTCTTTTATACCAGCTTCCATTAATGAGTGCTAAGACTAGATCTATGGCCTAATTATGTTATTCAAGACAATGGCCACCATGTACATGTGGTTATGTAAATTTAAATGAATTAAAATTAAATAAAATTTAAATTAATTTAAAACATTAATTTCTTCCATTGCTGTACTTACAAGTCTATGATCACAAATGGCTAGTGCCTACAGATATTTCTATATTCGAGAAATTTCTTTTGGATGGTGCTGGCTAACTGATGAGAAATCTACATTGGGGTGGTATCTTTGAAACTTAAAAGCCATCTAGGAGAAGTGAATTTTTATTAAGACTTAATGTGACTGGGAGTGCATGGCTCAGTTGGCAGAGTATGTGACTCTTGATTCCAGAGTCACAAGTTCGAGCCCCAAGTTGGGGGTAGAGTTTACTTAAAAAAAAAAAAAAATAAGGTGAATGAATCTCTATCTATATTCTGAGGCATTTGTCTTTGTTTATTAACTTTAACCTTGGTAGCAAAATCTTTTTAACACCTAGAAGAGGTCATTAGAAAGCGTTCTTCATTTATGGGAGATTGTTTCTCTTATAAGATATTTTCACTGTCTTATATACTTAACTTCAGAATGTTGTATTTACCTAGATGCATGGTTGGGGAGGCCTGTAAGTCTCTACTTGTCCTGAATCTCTTTTCCATGGGCTTGCTCTGTAATGCTTTTCCCTCTGGAAGGAGTGCGATTCCTAACATTAAGACCCATCACTACATTAGAAATCAAAGGACACTGTTTCCAGAAGGCTGCTTGTAACATTTGTTCTGAGACTGGAAAGAGGAAGTAGCCTCTGTAGCAATTTCCTAGGAGAGTAAAGTATTAATATAGTATTAACCGTGTCTTCAAAGTTGTGCTCATAGTAGGTGTCCAATAGATGTTTGAAAATGAGAAGGGATTGGAAGAAAGAATGATTAGATGGCTTAGGAAGAGTCCTTTAATGTTGATGTTGTAGGATTCGATAGTTGAGCCACAACTCTTATCATAATGACCTGTTGGTTTGTTAGCCCATTTAATAGGAATTCATTGAACTTTTGTCATGTACTGGGCACCCTTAGGCAGGAAGGATGTGTTCAGCTACTCAGTTGATGATTCATACATTGCTCAGGCTGATTTCACTGTCCTTGCTAGGACTAGAGTGCTAGACTAGAGCTATGGCCTAATTATGTTGTTGAGTACACCACCCTAGTCTCAGTCTCTTGGGATGACAGCCTCTTCCTCATTTCTAGAGAGTATCAGTACTGTCCTTGCTTCCTCATGGGCTTTAATTTCGATCTGGGGCTATTAATTTTTTTTCCTCTTGCATTCTAATACTCCACTTGCCCTTTGAGCTTTCACTCCTGTGTTACCTCATGTTTATGTCATATCTCCTGTCATCTCATTGAGTATGTCACTGTTTCAGCAAACCTTTCTACCAGCCTTCCCATTTAGTTGTCCTCTTCTGGGCTTATCCCTTTCTTAGGTCCTCTCGCTCATTCTTTAATATCTTTAATTCTTAAATATTATTTTGAGGGTCTACTATGTGCCAGGCATTGTTCTCAGCGCTGGGAATGGAAAGGTAAATGACAGAGGTCAAGTCCCTTCTAGAGTTTACATTGTAGTGCAGGAGAAACAATAAACAAGACACTTCACACCACACACACACACACACACACACACACACACACACGAAAGAAAAAAATACGTCTTTAGATAGTAGTAGCTGCTTTGAGTAAAATGAAGCAAGACGAAGGGAACAGGGAGGATAGGAGTGCATGGGGGAAGGAGTGTGAGTGTGGGAGAATGGGGTTAGTCATGATGGACAGGAAAGGGCGTCACATCTGGCTGGAGACATGGATGATGAAAAGGAAGCAGCTATACCCAAACCAAAGGCAAGAGTTTCTAGGCAGAAAGAAGAGGAAGTATAGAGACCCTGAATAGGGACCAGCCTGGCCTGTTAAAGGAACAGCTTCCAGCTCTAATAGTTCCTGATCTTTGATCATAAAGATCAAGTTAGTTTACATTGTCATTTTAAGTTTCAAAAGTCAAGCATTGCACTGGAAACATCCTTCTGTCCCTTGACTTGATCACCAAGGGAGGAGGGAAACGCTTCTATTTCAGTGGTTGTCTCTTTTTTTTTTCTTTTCCTTTCTTCTTTCCTTCCTTCTTTCCTGCCTTCCTGCCTGCTTTCCTTTTTTCTTTTTCTCCTCCTTCTCCTCTTCCTTCTTTTTCCTCTCTCTGTCTCTGTCTCTGTCTCTCCTTCTTTCCTTCCCTCCCTTTTTCTTTTCTTGCTCTTTTTTCTTTCTTTTCTTTTCTTTTCTTTTTTCCTTCCTCCCCTTTTTCTTCCTTTATTTCCAGCTGCTTCTCCCTTTCCCCTCTTCTTTTTGAAAATTCATGCTTACCCACCAAATTCTCCGGACTTGTGTGATTATATTCCCTTAATACCCAAACACACCCCATCCCATTTATTAGGGGAAGTTTAGCACTGTTCTTAGTGTTCTTGAGGCTGGGTTTGAGTACTTACTCTCTGAGTACCTGTTGTTCTGAATACATGGTTATAGCTTGATTGCATTCTTTTTAACACTGTGTTATTTTCTATTTTAACTTTTTTAAATTCATTTTTGAGAGACAGAGAGAGGCAGAGCATGAGCAGGAGAGGGGCAGAGAGAGAGGGAGACATAGAATCCGAAGCAGGCTCCAGGCTCCAAGCTGTCAGCACAGAGCCCAACACGGGGCTCGAACTCACAAACCGCGAGATCATAACCAGAGCCAAAGTCAGTCGTTTAACCGACTGAGCCACCCAGGCACCACAGCTTGATTGCATTCTTGATCACTACTCCTTCTGTCCTTGCCGTCATGCATTCTGTAGCTTTGCTGCACATATGGGACAGTTCCTCTCTCCTTTACTAGCACAAAGTTGTTATGTATTACAGACTTTAATTGAAGCCTTGGGGGTAAGCAAGGAAGGCAGACTCATCATGGTAAGAGAAGAAAACAGCCTGAAATTGCTTAGGAATTTTAAAATTTCTGTTCTTCACATGGCAATTATCTTATTGGTTGTCTTATTCGATAGGCCCAGCTATGTTCTTAGTGTTTGAGGGGCCCTTTCTCTATTTTAATCCATGTTCCATCTCACTTCTGTCTCCCCAGGTTACACATTTTTGTTATTTTGCTATGGAGAGAGAAATTTAACGTTCAGTCTCTAACCACTAGACTCCAACATACCTTGGCATATACAACTGTTCGTTACGTTTTCCCAAACAAAAGAACCATCTACCACACCATACACTTTTAGAACCAGGAAAAAAAAAGTAGGAAAAGGTTTGCAATTACAGTTTCATTTAAGTCGGGCCAGAGCAGATTCTTAGGCAGAACTGTTCCCTACTCACGGGACAAACTATAGTGGTTGTGTGTGTGTGTGTGTGTGTGTGTGTGTGTGTGTATGTGTGCACGTTGTATGTCTGTGTTTCCTTTCCTTTTAATCTTTTCGAAAGCAGAATTTATATACACTCAAAATACAAATACTTTCTCAGATCACTTGATTGTTCCTTTAAATGGGGAAGTCTGCTGATTTAAGCTAATTTAAAAATTATCTTGAAACTAAAGACATTTTCCTTGAGCTAGTACAGAAGTTTGAAGAGAGTGTAGAATTTGGAGCCAGACTCTTCTGTATTCAAACTCCCAATTAGCTTTTTTAGTTATTTGATCTATAACCTCAATGTATCCGTCTGTAGAAGCTGTGATAGTACTCTCCACTTCACAAAATTGTTATGGGGACTAAATGGGACTAATGGGACCCAGGCCTACTTTCCTATGTAAGGAACGTATTGCTTGGATACATTAAAATTTTAAAACAGAGAAGTGGATCGTAGGTTTATGTATGAATAAGAACAGTTATGCTTTTAAAGAGCTAAGATATTTTGAAATTCCAATGATGTTTCATGCGGGTAACCGTGTCCAAATTAATAACTGCTGTCTCACTCTTCAAGTGGCTACAGGAAGTCGCGGCTGGACTGTAAAGGGTTTTTGACTTCTGATAATGCTGATAATGCTGACTTCTCTGCATTATCCTTTAAGGGGCTAATGACACATCCTGGGGAGCCTTCTGTCTGGTCCCCAGCTTCTCTCCTCATTATCTGTGCTTCCTCCTAAGGACAGGGCCTAGGCAGACAGCTCCTTGGGGGTGATTTACAGTCTGATAAGCAGGATCCCAGGGAAGTAGGAAATACAAAGAGGAACAGAATAGAATGCATGTGAGGAAATGGAACCAGACTATCACTTGAGTTGTTTCCTTTTTTGGAATTAATCTTCCTCTTCAGTTGGGGGTTTCAGAAAACTTCTACATAAGCTCTTTGGATTGGTCCATTTTCCATACCAACAATTTCTCTACTCAGAGTAAAATTATGAAATTTGGGAATCGTTTAGGAAAGTTAGCAATTACCTCTGGGTAGAAAGACGTATGTGTACTTTTCTCTATTGAATTGTTAGCTTTTCTTTTTTAATCTGTAAGGAGATAAGTGAGAAAATATGATTTGTAAAGCAGACCTGCTTTAAAAGATAATGCTTTGCTTTGCTTTTTTCAGATGTCCTGACATAAAAAATATACCGCGTACTTCACTCTTTTAAAAAACTTATATTGTTGGGGCACCTGGGTGGCTCAGTCAGTTGAGCATCTGACTTCGGCTCAGGTCATGGTCTCACGGTTTGTGGGTTCAAGCCCGTGTTGGGCTCTGTGCTGACAGCTCAGAGCCTGGAGCCTGCTTCAGATTCTGTGTCTCCCTCTTTCTCTACCCCTCCCCCAGTCATGCTCTGTCTCTCTCTGTCAAAAATAAACATTAAAAAATTTTTAAAAACATATATTGTCTATATTGGATTGTATGTATATTTGGAAACAAGTGAACATTTTTGTGGGTCTGAAAGAGGGCGCTTAATATCATTGGAAACATGTTCATACTTGTGAAGTCATTGAAAAATCACTTTACTTTTTGGCCGTACCTTTATTCCCGTACAACTTAATTGGTACAGTACCAAAAAACATTTTATAATGTTCATTGAAAGAAAATTCTTTTAGGGAATTTGGTAATGTCTGTTTTGATAACTTTATGAATTTTACTTTTCAAGGATCTTCACGATAACAAATGACTTGGGACATAATAACTATCTAAGGGGACATGATCTACAGATATCACTTTTTCAATTCCTGTTTTCTCCTTTATTTTTCCTAAATGGAACTTATATCTCTTTAACTCCCTATTGAGCGCAGATCTTTAGTGTTAAAACAATTATACTCTCCTAGAGTAAATTCCTCAAGACCAGTTATTTCTGAGGAGAAGCATAACTTTAAGAGTAACCCAATTTTAAAATGCCCCTAGGACAAAAGATAATAAAATATATTAAAATATGACTTAAGGATGACGTAGCAGAAGTGTTTGATTTATTTAGCAATGTCAACTTTGTTAGGTATATCAGTATCAGAAAGTAAATGCCCTGAAGCAGGCATCTAAAATTTGAGAAGTTTTTTCCCCTAATTAATGGACTTTAATTAGATTTGAAGCAAATTAAAACTCTTCCAAATGTTGGAACAGACAAGTGTTTTGAAGTTCGGGTCTATTTGAGAACCCAATGAAACAAAAAAAAAAGTATTATTTATAGTTCATGCAGAATTCTTTTAACATTCTGAAATTTTGAAAAACTAAAACCTCCATCTGCAAGCAAAATATTCCGTTGGGGCGCCTGGGTGGCGCAGTCGGTTAAGCGTCCGACTTCAGCCAGGTCACGATCTCGCGGTCCGTGAGTTCGAGCCCCGCGTCAGGCTCTGGGCTGATGGCTCGGAGCCTGGAGCCTGTTTCCGATTCTGTGTCTCCCTCTCTCTCTGCCCCTCCCCCGTTCATGCTCTGTCTCTCTCTGTCCCAAAAATAAATAAAAAACGTTGAAAAAAAATTAAAAAAAAAAAATATTCCGTTGACTGTAACTCATGTCAATTAAGTGAGTTAAAGATGGATTAACTTAATTTGGTAAAGATTTCGCAAAATAAACATTTTGAAGTATCGTAAAACCCTAACTTAGGAGATTTTTTATATCTAGTGTTTATAATATGTAATTGAAAGATCAGACTCAAGGCTTAAAATAGAACCCTTTATGTTTAAGTTTTAGCATTGCTGTTATACAAGTGTGATAGCATTAAAATGATTCAAAGGTGCTTTTCAAATTGTATTTACTGGAACCTTTTCTGCAGTGCTTATGTTTTACCCTAGGTATGGATGGAGAATTTGACAACTCTCATTTGTGTCTCTAATTGTTTTATTGTGTAAGAAGCGGGGGGGGGGGGGGGGTGCTTTCTGAGTGCCTGGGTGTTACAGTAGCACGGGGTAGAGGCTTGAGCGCAAGCCTCCTTGAACTTCTCCAGAATGCAGCCCACTGAGTCTCAACCTCCAGGAAGCTCAGATGTTCAAATTAAATCTTAAAAAAATTAGGAGAAGGTAGTTTTTGATATATATAGGCATTGGCTAACCTTTTTTGGAAAGAGCAGTTGAAGTTTATGAATATGATGATGTTCATATATCCAACAGTTTCTGAAATGATGATGAGAATAATTAGTAAATTAAAATGATGGCAACCCCATACTAATGCCGAGTTAATTAGTTAACGTTTATGAAGTTGTGAATATTCGAAAACCATTGAATTATACACTTCATGGGGGTGAATTATATGGTGGCAAATTATATCTTAATAAAACATTTCCAAAAAAATAAATCATTGACTCACGAGCTCTAGATGGGCTGTGGCTTAGCTGAAGGATGGAAGTAGGAGCTGGAATTGGGAAATGTTTGCTATGTA
Organism: Panthera uncia; assembly: GCF_023721935.1. Taxonomy (NCBI): domain Eukaryota; kingdom Metazoa; phylum Chordata; class Mammalia; order Carnivora; family Felidae; genus Panthera; species Panthera uncia. The sequence goes on along the minus strand of NC_064811.1, from coordinate 131,310,034 downwards.
AGTGCCAGTTGATGTCCGGGGTATCTGTGAAATTTTTCAGGATCTTGTTTACTCTTTGAACAAAAAAGGTATGAAGGAGACTAGCTTTTAAGAGGCAGATTTTTTAAAAGTCAACATTATCTTTGTTGTTGTTGTTGTTAGTGTTTCATAGGAGGCAACTTCTCAGCTGTAAGCCTGGCATCTAAAATGTAAGCATGGATGTGGGTTGTGTCTCAAAAGACTATAATCATAAAAGTGAAGGGAAAATACCTCTTGGAGTTTTGTTTTTTTTTTTTTTTGTTTTTCTGTTTTTCTTTTACTCCTCCAGCTCTTTCAGCAGCATTCTTCTTATTTTAGTTCATAGTTAAAAAAAAAATATGTGTAGGCTATGTGGCATCCTACTGTGAAGGACACCCAAAATCTGAATACCTCCCATGTAGACACACATTTAAATATTCATGTAATATTGACAGTTATATACCTCTTGAGTTTGCCTCTTAAGATTATTATTGACTTCTTTGATTAAAATTCCTTTTCCTGTGTAATCTCATTGGAGTAGACAAACGATGCCAACTTAGGTCATGGTAGGTCGTTAGAGTGCTTGTGGTTCATTCTCAGAATTTAGGGATGCTTCTGTGGCTTTGCCCTAGACTTCTTAGGGTTCCATACAATTTCCTTACCTACCAGAAAGAAAGGAAGGAAGGAGGGAAGGAGGGAAGAAGAAGGAGGTAAGGGACATTAAGGAGAGGCAGAGGGTCATTTTTAAAGGACATGTGCCTCCACTGCAGTAACCACTCCAAACAGTAAAAGGCAAATATTAACAAACATTTGAACATTTGAGTGTCTACTATATATAAGGGACTGAGCTCTCAGTTGTAGCAGATTTAATGTTGAAAAACATAGGATGCCTGGCCTTGAAGGAGTTTACCAGTTTATTTCTCAGATGGCAAATGCAGCCAAATGGAATATATGGGTCCAGCTATTTTCAATTTTGATGATATCCTTAGGATTTCCCTTGTTCCATTTGATTTTCATCTAGCTTGCAAAAATTGGAAGCCCGGTTCTTATACTAGAATCCCTTTTTCCTGACTGCCAGGAAAAAAGTCAATTTCCTAGTTCAATACTAAATTCACTCTGTCTCCTTATGTATTTTTCTTGTCTAAATTCTTACAAAACTCTTCTACTTTCTCAAGTCCAGACTCTAATCCAGTCTGCTTTTTTTATATTAAAAGTTTGATCCAAAATCATTTAATGTCTGCTAAAGAATACAGGTAATTGCTGCTTGACTGTAATTAGTTAATTCTTCCATCATCATTCTATCATGTATAAATCATAAACATATCTCTGCATTGGAAATCTAACTTTTACCTACCAATCCATAGTCCATTAACCATGTAGATATATTTTCAAATATCCCATGTCTTACACTTCACTATTTAGATGGCCATTTAGGATAATTACACCTGTATGATGCTCAAGGAACTAATTCTAGAGTCAGACAAAATTGGATTGATTTCTCATCTCTGTCACTCTGTAGCTGTTGTGGACCGAATGTTTGTGCCCACCCCCCCCAAATTCATATGTTGAGGTCCTAACTCCCAATGTGAGGTACTAGGAAGTGTGGTAGTATAGGAGGGAATGTCAAATGCTATAGCCACTCCGGGAAGTAGTTGGGCAGTTTCTTATAAAACTAAATATGTACTTACCATATGACTCAGAAGTTGCACTCTTGGGCACTGATTCCAGGTAAACGAAAGCTATGTTCTCACAAAAAAAATCTGTAGATGAATTTTCGTAGCAGCTTTATGGATAAGTTGGATGTCCTAAGGGCATATCATGCCTAATGAAAAAGCCAGTTTTAAAAGGGTACATGATGTGTAATTTCATTTATATACTCTCCTCTAAATGACCAAACTATAGAGATAGCATCTGATTTGTGGTTGCCAAAGGACAGGCTGGAGGTGCAGGATCTGAAATAACAGAGTTCCATGAGGGAATTCCTTTGTGGCTCTGGAAAACCAGACTGCAGTGGTGGTTAGCAGAATCAGTACATGGGGTCAAGTTAAACAGATTTAACACACACACACTGGTACACACTCGCACACACACATGCGTATATAGATGAGTGCATGTGGAGAACTGATTGAAGGTTGTAGTCCAGTCAACAGTGTTGTTCCCATGCAGTTACCTGGTTTTGGTATTTTGCTGTACTTGTAGGAGATGTCCCCATTAAGGGCAGGGCAGCGGGTGATAGGTTGAAAGGACAGTAGTTTTACAACTTGATGAGTCTGTGATTCTTTCAAACTATTTAAAAGTCAAAACTTACAGGGGTGCCTGGGTGGCTCAGTTGGTTAAGCATCCGACTTCGGCTCAGGTTATGATCTCATCATCTGGGAGTTCGAGTCCCTTGTAGGGCTCTGTGCTGACAGCTTAAAGCCTGGAGCCTGCTTCGGATCCTGTGTCTCCCTCTCTCTCTGTCCCTCTTCCACTTGTGCTCTGTCACTCTCTTCCTCAAAAATAAATAAACATGAAAAAAATTTTTTTTAAGTCAAAAATTATAAGATGTAGCTACTGTATCAGTTTACTAGGGCTGTGGTAGCAAATTACCACAAACTGAGCGGGTTAAAATAACAGCTTCTTCTCCCACAGCTCAGAAGGCCAGAAATATGAAATCAAGAGGTCAGCAGCATTGGTTCCTTCTTGGAGTCACTGATATACTTCTCTCCTAGCTTCTAATGGCTCTGGTGATTGTTTGGTGTTGTCTTGTAGTTTCCTCACTCCAGTCTACCTTTGTCTTCAAAGGACTTTCCCCGGTGTCTCTACTCTTTTCTGTTGTGAGGACACCGATCATTGGATTTGGGGACCACCTGCAGGATGGTCTTATTCTGAGATTCATCATCAAAGAATCCATACAGATGTTATTTCCACATGAAATCAAATCTCTCTCTTTTCTCTCGTGAAGACACCAATCATTGGATTTAGGGACCATCTTAAATGCAGGATGGTCTTATCTTGATATTCATCTTCAAAGAATCCATAAAGATGTTATTTCCATATAAGGTCACTTTCATAGGTACATCGATTTAGGACTTGGACTTCTCTTTTTGTGGGAACACTTTTTAATCCACCACAACGAAGAGCAAGGAAAAGAAAATAACCCATAATTTCATTAACCGAAGATAACCACTGTTTTAATATTGGAATATATTTGTATATTGATAATGTCACCGCACTTGTCTGGTTGTTACCTAAGGCTATTGAAATTATAATTTCAAGCACAGATCCCTTTGAGGGATAACTGGCATGGATAGGAGGCTTTAATATATGGTAGGTTCAGGTAGCCAGAAGTCCACACAAAGTTACTAGATGGGAAAGAGGTTGTTCAAAGGATTGGGGTTTGCCAAAACAGAAGTAGGATATCATCACAGTATTACTAAAATTTGTTATTTTGTTTAATGTTCTTGTGCTGACAGTTTCTCAGTGCCTGGGTTTTATGCTTTTTATGACTTTTAAAATGAGAAAGAATGCCATACTTTTGTGCTTCTAATTAAAAGTGTTTCTGTGGTACCTGGGTGGCTCAGTCGGTTAAGTGTCTGACTCTTGATTTTGGCTCAGGTCATGATCTCGTGGTTGGTGAGATCAAGCACGAGTTGGGCTCTGCACTGACAGTACAGAGCCTGCTTGGGATTCTCTCTCTCCCTCTCTTTCTCACCCTTCCCCATTCGCACTCTCTCTCTCTCTCAAAATAAATAAGTAAATATTAAAAAAACAGTATTTCTGTTGCATTGTGTAGCAGCTAGTATCATTCATATAAATATTTTAATTTGAAATTGGCATTTCTAGATTGAAATAAAATCATTATATTTACATGAATGAAGAGAATTACGAAAGTTAAATTGTTTAGTAAATTGCCATTAATGAGATATTATATGTTTCATCCACTTTCCAGGTAATTAGAATACTATCTTGATGAAAACAGTGTAAATGTGTTATAAATATCAGTATTTTATTATTAATCTGTTAATATTTTATTATTGCCTTAAAGCTAAGCTTTCTTTTTGTGAAATGAAATATAAGTGAATGAAGTGTTCAGATGTTGAGATGAAGCAAAGCAAGAAGAAAACAAAGTTTTCATTTCATCCATTTTGGAGTATAAGAACTCTAAACTTTTATGTTCCGTTTTTCTGGGTATAGATACCCAAAGTAAGCTTTAGACATCCTTGGGTTTCTTTTGTTTGCAATTTTGACTTGCGTTTAATATTATATAATTTCACTCATAAATAAGTAAATGTTTAGTTTAGAATTAAGGTGTTAGTTTAAGACAATTTGGTGAAAAAATCAAAATGTGTAAAAAGGTATAATGGTTTTATTTTTCACGTATGAAAATAAAGACAAGAGCTATTTAAGAAATCATGCATCTTTTTAATCTCTTTAAAATCTCTTTAAAAACGTATTGTTAATGTCTTTTTGGTCCATTTGTATTTAAGTCTATTGCAGTAGTAAATACTCCTGGTGTAAGAGGGTGGGCTCCAAACGTGCACGTGCTCTGAGCAACATAAATACAGCTAATAAACAATAGGATTTGTTTGTTTGTTTGTTTGTTTATCAGACGAAAGTACATTTTTTTTCCCTTCAGTACAGACTTAAGTTCTATTGTGACACGTGTTTGACTATATGCACATCAGGTTTTTGTTGCACGGTGTCGTGAATGGGACAGAAGCAGTATCCCATCTGTCTTCATCTTCATGCCATCACACAATCCCATCTTCCTGAGCTGCCATGATACAGTACCATAGACTGGGTGGCTTAAACTCCAGGAATTTATTTCCCCCAGGTCTGGAGGCTGGGAATTCCAAGATCAAGGTTCCAAATCAAGTAGATTTGGTTCTCTGGTGAGAACTCTCCGGTTTGCAGGCAGCTGCCTTCTCACTGTGTCCTCGCATGGCCAAGTGAGAAGGAACTCTGATCTCTCTACCTCTTGTTAAGGACTCCAATCCCCTCATTATAACAAATGTAGCATAGGAAGGTTAAGATGGTAAACATAGGGAAATAAGGTTTAGGGTTTCTGGGTACTCTGTGCTATATTCACAGTTTTTCTAGAAATCTAAAGCTTGTCTAAAGTAAAAGTTTATTTAATTTTTTTTTTAATGTTTATTTATTTTTGAGACAGAGAGAGACATAGCATGAACGGGGGAGGGTCAGAGAGAGGGAGACACAGAATCTGAAGCAGGCTCCAGGCTCTGAGCTGTCAGCACAGAGCCTGACGTGGGGCTCGAACTCACGGACCGCGAGATCATGACCTGAGCCGAAGTCGGCCGCTTAACCGACTGAGCCACCCAGGCGCCCCTAAAAGTTTATTTAAAAATTACATATAATTAAGGACAAAAATCTCAGTTGCCAAATTGAATTGATATACAAGTACAGCTTACTATGTCTTCTCTTCCCTTAAGACTCCCTCAGAACAAGACTCCCTCAGAACAATGCAAAGTATCATCAGAAACCCATGTCTGCAAAGAGGAAATTATAACAGCATTATGAATCACAAGTCTATTTCCACTCTAATTATATCCCTAAACTTCAAAGATAAACTTTTGTCCATGCTCAGAATTTTTTTGAAGTACGTCATAAATCTGTTTTAAACTGTCCCCCTAAGCTACCTTCCAAGAATTCATAATTAACAACACAGTGCAAAACCAGGAAGTCAGCTCTCATTATTCATCTGTCTACTCTTAAGATTATAGTTTTACATTCCATTGTATCACATATTCTACAAGTGATTGTAAAAAAAATACAGTAAATCAAAGGGAGAAAGTGATTATTCCAACTTTACATTACATAGGAGTAGGCCAAACCACACTTCACCAGGAGCCATAATCATTGTAGAATTTTAAGCAAAGAAATAGAAATGGAATTTCAATTACCATCTTTAACAATAGATAATAATTTTGATGAAAAGAAAGCAGAAAAGCTTACATTTACCATTTTCAAATTTAGGACACTAAGAAATCTAAGCAGGCGATATGTATGTATATATGTGTATATATATATTTTTTCAATGTTTACTTTTGAGAGACAGAGACAAAGCATGAGCAGGGGAGGGGCAGAAAGAGAGGGAGACACAGAATCTGAAGCAGGCTTCAGGCTCTGAGCTGTCAGCACAGAGCCTGATGTGGGGCTTGAGCTCACTAACTGCGAGATCATGACCTGAGCCAAAGTCGGACACTCAACCGACTGAGCCACCCAGACGCCCCAGCAAGCGATATTTTTAAGTGATTTCTATTATTTGCGTAAAATGACCATGTGAAATATTCTGTTTGTTTTTAAAATTTCTGATCTTATAACTGCAGAAGTGCCAGCATGAAAAGTGTATTTTGCGTGTGTATATATTATATATATATATATAATATTTTATATATTTAAATTATATTATTTATTTATATATCTATATATAAAATATATATATATGAGAATGCATATATATGTGTATAGACATGAACATATGCATATTGACATGAACATAAATGCATATGTGTGGGTTATAAGTACATGTCTCTCTGTATACTTACACACACACACACATACACACACACACACACACAAGCAGACGAAGGAACAAGCATTTTTCTCCTCTTAATCCTGGCTTTCATGTGTTACCTTTGGTCCCTGACACACCTGTATAGTGGACATGTAAGCAGAGGTAAGGTGTATGTTTGAGGTGTTGTGTCTGCAGTATGTTAAATGTGAGACAGTATTTGACAATTGTGTCTTTATTCCATCTCAGAGATAGAATATATAACTTGAATGCCCCTTGGGTAATATAGAAGCCTTTTCTAATGTAATTAAAATAAAGCTTAGATCTTTAAACTCTAAACTGAGTTACTTTGGTATCTGAGCAAATAGTATTTCTCTGGGAATGAATCAGAGATTGGATGCGACTCTTTCTAAATGGTTGATGAAAAGGGGAGAGTTAGATATATTTTCTACTCTAAGTTGAACCACTTGATAGTTTAGAAGCTCTCATTTATAAACATTTGAAGTGGAAGTTTAATATTTTAGATTAAGGAGCTTTGAAGATTAGGCTTGGGTATAAATCCTGGCTCTGGTACCTACGTGTCTGTGTTATTTGGGTAAAATTTACTAACCTCTTGAGTCACAGTCTCAGTTTACACATCTGTAAATTAGGGACAACTATCTTATCTTTGAGAAACAAACATGCGATTAAGCGAAATACCTTAGCAAGGTGTGTTTTGCACAGGAGCAGAATTCAAAGATGATACTGAAGCCACTCAGGGTTTTAGTGAGGATTCAATGATATAATAAATATAAAACATCTGAAGCAATGTCTGGCGTAGAGTCGACACACAGAATAACGTCGTCATTATTCAGCAGGTGCTCTCAAAATCATACTTTTATTCACTAAGAAATTATGATTAATTCATTCATTCAAATTTGAAGGTTATATTTGAAATTAGTGTTTATTTCTGGTTCTCAGCCTAGTCCAAGACTTTGCCTCTCCAGCACCTCTGTCCTGTCTATTTCACACATGTCCAAAAGAGGCACAGAATCTCGTTCTGACAGCCCCATGGTTCCAAGATACTGTTGTTGCTAAGATACGGGAATCTAAGCAAGGATGATTTTCCACTTCCAGTGTTCCATTTGCTCTAAAGATAATTTTCTTTTTAAGAGATGCCTCTAGATAATTTTCTTCTTAAGTGATGCTTTTATTCAGCAACTACTTATTGAGCACCTGTTATGGCAGCAGTTTTGCAGTAGCCAACCCAGATGCAGCCTCTGCTCTCATGGAGCTTACATTCCAGTGGGGATAGGCAACAGACAGACACATGATATATCAAGAGGTGAGGAGTGCTAGGAAGAAGAATAAAGCGAGAGCAACAGATTAGAGAGACAAATAGACTGGTTGGCAGGTCCTGTTTTATGAGCCAGGGAGGACCTCATGGAGGAGGTACATTTGAGTGTCAAGTTGGAACAACTATAAAGCACATGAACACAGATGAAACTTTCTTAAAGCTTGTTCATATCCCCCAAACTTTATGCCACATAAAAATCTTAACAGATAATTAATTCTTTTTGGATCTTATACATGGTGGGACTAGTGTTTTGAGAGATGTGTAAATAGTGGCCATTTTTACTAAGGAAAGGATAAGTGTTTAATATGCAAAGGAACTAATAAATACAGGACCCGTTCAATGGGTTCTTTTATTTACTGTTCACAATGGCTTAAGAAGGTATAATTAGACCTGTTGTAGAGGTGATAGAAGCACAGTGAAATTAAGTGATTTTCCTAAAGTCACTATTAACGACTGATGGAAGAAGGATTTCTGGCCTGATCTCTTGCCTTTCCATGAACTTTTATCTATTATATCACGTGATCAATTAAGAGCACCTCAGGGATGAAAGTCTACGTCAGCTGATAAGGAACTCGGTTCTTTGTTCAAATGAAGAGGATTGATTCTCTCCTAGGTCTCCACCATTCCATTTTCATCCCGATTTAATCCCTTTTTACCTGTAAATCGTATATTGTCATTTCATTGCAACAGTATGACCCATAATGTTCACTTTCATTTACAAATGCAGTTATTACATTTTTTTTGCAGTTATTTTAGTATTTAGGTTACCTGGTTTTGGATTACTAGCAAGGCATGATTGAGTCAGGGTTCTCAAAGGCTGGTATTTATCGCTTTGAACATTAGATCACCCTAGTGAGATTAAATCGGCTAAAAAAACTTGCATCCTCTTGGCTTCTGGAGTCTTGCTTTCTTCTTCCTGCCAAACCTGTGTCATTACATATTTTCTCTACATGTACTTTGCTATAGTTTTAAATTAATTTTGAAATCCTGTCAAGAGACTATACTGAATTATTTGCACTACAAAGTGGATTGTCTAGTCTGTTTGCTGGTATTTGATGGAACACACTATTTGCACCCTTGGATTTATTTCTACTTCTATAATTTGAAGAGCATATTGCCTTGAATAACCATGTCTGTTGTTAGTTTCAGCAGCCAAAACCCGTTCTTTTATTTTTGAGTCACTTTCATTCTTAATATCTGTTTCTGCACTTGCTATGTGTTATTTTTTATGATATACTTATGTGTTGTTCATAGACGAGAACTGTCATGTTAACTTGCTGGTGTGTATCATTTGTAATAAGTATAGATGTGGAAGAAGTACTTAATTTTGCTATGTTGGAATATAAATTCTTGTGAAAAGTTCTTCTATCAACTTAGTTTGGTGTGGTCTTCTATTTGTTTTCATTGATAATGTATTCAACTATTAAGACTTAGATGTATACGTATACACATTTGGTGTGGCTTATTGCATCATTTTATTATAGAAAGTTGATGTCTAATTGGTTCCATAAATTACTTTATTTCATAATGATGTACTATACAGCAATTAAATAAACTAGAGCCCTTTTTACATGGATAAACCTCAAAAACATAACATGGAATTGAGAAAAGTAAAGTGTAGGCGATCCTTATAGTTTGATAGAATTATGTGAAGTGTGGAAACATGCAAAGCTATACATATGTTTATGAATATACACATATTGGGGATAATATAAAGCATTCAAGAAGTAATTGAAACCAAATTTATGATAGGGGCGCCTGGATGGCTCAGTCAGTTGAGTCTCCGACTTCAGCTCAGGTCACAATCTCACTGTTGTTGAGTTCGAGACCTCCGTTGGGCTCTGTGCTGACAGCTCAGAGCCTGGAGCCTGCTTCGGATTCTGTGTTTCCCTCTCTCTGCCCCTCCTCCCCCCCAAAAAATAAATAAACATTAAAAAATTAAAAGAAAAACAAATTTATGATGAAAGTTATCTCGAGGGGGGCAAGGGTCTTCAACTGTGTCTTCAAGAACTAATTTCTTTTAACAATTCTGAAGCAAATTTGGCAGAATATTAAGATTTGTTAAAAAGCTGGATAGAAGATACTAATTTTTCACTGTAGTAGTTTCTCAACTTTTCTTTTAGTTTGAGATATTTTATGTCAAAAATGACATATATTTTATGATAAGATATGGTAGTAGTTAAAAAACAAGAAGTTGAAGAAATAGAGGAGTTAGATTCTGAAGTGTCTTGCGTGGCATGCTGAATGTGTGTTCTTCCTATGCAAGCGTGTCTTTGTTACTCATCTTTTTGTTGATGACTCTGACGTCATTGAGCACAACCAAACCCAGCCTACTCCTGTGCAGATTTCTGTATCCTACCGCCCTTGATCTGGTATCATGGGCATGTTCTGGTATCATGAACAGAGCATGTTCAAAACTAGACGTCTTTTACTTTATGCTAGATACCTAGCTGTAATTCTTATCTCTCTCTCACCACCAATATATTATTGTTCACTTACTTCTACCTGTTTCTTCCTTCCATAGATGCAGAGTGTGTGATCTCTTTTCCCCTTTGCCATCATTAACTCCGTCTGGGGTCCCTCAGTTCCTCTTTCCCTGCCTGCTGCAGTGTCTTTGTTGGCCTTTTCTGGGGCTTACTCTCTTAATATAAGTCCTTTCCGTAGTTTCTAGAGAGACCCACCAAGAGCAAGTCTGACCATTATGTGTCATTCTCTTGCTGAGAATACTTTTATGACTGCCTATTATCCTTAAGAACATTTTATATGATCCAAGCATCTCCCAATATCAAAGCCACGTGTGGTCCTTGTTAAAAATGCCATTTCCCTGGCATAGATTCTGAACTGATGAATCAGAATCTCTAAGGATGGGTCCAAGATATGTATTTATAAGAAACATCCTGGATGATTTATGTGCATAATACAATTTGAGAACATCAGTCTGTTAGATAAAATACAAGTTTTTTTTTTTTTAATAAAGCACTCTCTTTTTTTAAAGTTTACTTATTTATTTTGAGAGAGACAGAGACAGTGTAAGTGGGGAAGGGGCAGAGAGAGATGGGAGAGAGAGAATTACAAGCAGGCTCCACACTGTCAGCACAGAGCCCAATGTGGTGCTCAAAGTTGTGAGATCATGACCTGAGCTGAAACAGAGTCGGACGCTTAACTGACTGAACCAACCAGGTACACCCTGAAATACATGCTTTTTTACTAGATATAGAAAGCCTATTTTTCACTCTTTAGTCTCCTCTGTTTTCATTCTCTGCCTTCTATATTCCCTTCCCTGATCTCTTCTTTAGTTAGTACATTCTTGCTTATTTTCTTAAGAATAAATACAGTACCCTCTCCTCTCAAAGTCTTAACCTGTTACTGTCCCCAACTCCTCATATTTATCTCTATCATTATACCCATCCTATTTTTCCAATTCCTCCCTTCCTTTAAATAATCTTGGTTGTGAGGCTAGGAGATTTTTTTTTACATGACCTATAACAAGGTCTTATCTTTGTTAAGATACCACTAGGCATACAGTGGGCTTTTTAAAAAGATTGTTAAATGAATGACATTGCTCTTTAGTTGACAGGGTGCCAACTACAAAATTTGAGCCCATATTTTAGGTAGGTCGCCCGAGAGCTGTATGAAGAAGAGACCAAAACTGGAGACAGTGGATTCTAGTTAGAATTTATAAAAGCAGATGCTTAGAAGATCAAGGTTGAAGAAGAACAGTAGATGAAAGTAGAGATGATTAACGGCTGAGACCAGTAGCCAAGGGGGAGGCAGAGGATGAGGGTGTAGTTTTACACATATTTGGTTCAAATGTTCTGTTTATTTCTTTAATAAAGATGACCAGTATTTATTTAGAGATATAAGGTCGTGGTCTTAGGTGTAGAAATGAACTATTTGGCAGATGGCAGCCAAGTTGGAGGTAGGTGAGGTGATGTGATTAGATTATCATTTCGAGTAAGGAATACAAAGCGTGTAAATTGTAGAGAATACCAATATTTAAAGAGACATTGAGAATCAGGACTGCAGGGGAGTATCCAGATAGTAAGAGCAGAAGAGCAGAGGTGTTATGGCACAAGGGAGTTGTCATCTGTGTGAAATGCTGCACTAAGGTCAAGTGAATTTAGGATTGAAAATTATCTTTTGGATTTTGCACTTAGGATGTGAATAGACACCATAAGGAAAACAATTTGAATGGTGCTGTGGGAGTGGAAGCCATTGGGTTAGTAAGTGAATGGCTCATGAAGATACATCGACAATGAGAATCCACTACCTGTTCAAGAAACTTTGAACTAGAGCCATAGGGCAGTAAGGCAAATACGGTAAATAATACTGTATCTTGCTGGTTTGTTTTGTTGGTGTTTAATTACGATAGGTGTCACCGGAGCAGTGTGAATGCCGAAGAGAGGGAATTCCTAGAAAAAGAAAAAAATCCTTAAGAACTGGGAATTGATCTTACGACTGATACTAAGAGGAGTGGGGAGGTAGATTATCCCAAGCATAAGGAGCGGAACTTTAACTTGAGCAGGGGAGCAAGTACCTCTTCCTCTGGAATGAAGAGGAAAGAGAAACAGAAACTGTAGTCGGGGTGAAGAACTAGAAACGAGAGAGCAAGGAGTAGGATCTGGGGGGCTTGTCATACCAAACTCATTTATCTTATCCTCCTCGACTATAGGTTCTGATAACTTTCAGTGTGTATTTAACTTCTTTGTTAAGATACCACTAGGCTTCATCTCCTCCATCTCAGGCAGAGCAACAGCCTTATGGTATGAAGCTTATGATTTTGAGAGACTTATTCATGAAGTGAGACTCACTTTATTTTTGAGTCAAATGCCTTTCTGTTTACCTCTATAGAACCTAAAAAAATTAATCTCACTGCCTCTAAATCTCCAAATAAGTTTCTCTCCTACTTCCTGTTCTGCATAGAGGTCTGCACATTGGAAGATTTTGTATTATTGAAGAGGGGTATTGGCCAGCTTTCTTAATGTAGATATTAAATTATACTTCTCATAAAGTGAGTGAGATCATTTCTGCCAAAAATGATGCCATCATTTTAGCAGATGGTCGATAGGCACATTGTTAGTATCTTCTCGGCTCAATTTCAAATCTTAATAGAATATCTGTCTTCCAATGAAAAAATCTATTTCCAGATATGGTGCTTGGTGGTACTTAAAGCTTACACAGTTTTCTCATGAAGTGTCTTTCAGTGGCTGCTCTTGTTTTCCTGAGCTTCATGTACCTGAATGGTTGAATAACGTTCTACTTTCTACCTGCTTTCGTTGCTATAGTAACTTGCTGTTCAGAGAGCACAGTGAAATCTGCATAGTTTTCTCTTTATTTTCACCTCTCAATGCACATTTGATGTGCTATATGTATGACTTTTGTAACTATATAACTGAAATTTTTGATTTGTTCATGTTCAGTGTTGTATCAATCTGTTAATTATGATTTACCAGTTTGAAGTTGTGATAATAGTTTGCCGGGCTTTGTTATAAATAGTAGCTATGACAGAGGGCTGGAGGGAACCAGCCTGTTCCCTGTAAGAGAACAGTCCAGCCTATGGACCGCTGTGGCCAGGAGCACGTAAAACTCCTTGATCCTTGGGTTTCGCATCTGTAAAAGGAAGATATCACTTACCCCTCAGGGTTGTTTTGGGGCAATGGGGACCTAAGTACTCTTACAGTCATAGATTAGATACTCATAAATGTTGGTTGAAACTTGTTGACCCTTGGGGCGCCTGGGTGGCTCAGTCGGTTGGGCATCCGACTTTGGCTCAGGTCATGATCTCGTGGCTCCTGGGTTCGAGACCTGCATCTGGCTCTGTGCTGACAGCTCGGAGCCTGGAACCTTCTTCGGATTCTTGTCTCCCTCTCTCTCCTCTCCTCCCCTGCTCACACTCTGTGTGTGTGTGTGTGTTTCTCTCTCAAAAATAAACATTTAAAAAAAGAAAAAAGAAGTTGTTGACCCTCAAAAACTTAAGACAATTATATTTTTTATATCTAATCTGTAGACATTTATAGGGTTATTAAGTATTTTTTAATTATGCCAACAAAGATTAAAGTATGCCCTATATATTTGATTAAAAGGTACATTATGTTTGATAAATTAATTGCTTTGATTAGTATTTAATTAACCAGAATTTTTAAATCCTGATATTGAATTTTCATCATTAGGCATTTTCTTTATAATCTGTAGTTGAAATGCCATAATCCTTTCTAATCGTATTTAATTTTTGGGAAGATTTGGCTGAGTTATCTTCTTTTGACCCTCTCCATGAGCGTGAATTAATTATTATAGCAACATTAATGTTTACTATATTAGTCTTGTTTTTTTCCCTAGTAAATCAACATTTCCAGCTCTTCTGTTACTTTACTAACTTCTGTTTCAATATTTTATTCTTCCTTGTTTACTTATTCTCTTGCTTTTCTGTGTGACTTGTTTTAGTCTCACCGTTTTGTTTAAAACCACGTAGATGCTTTACACATACAGCATATTGTACTGTATATACACAGGCATGTGGACCTATAGATTTTAGATCTTTGAGGAAGACTGGTAGAACTTGTATGATAGCCTTGCTTTTTCCTGTTGATTGTTATCATAAATTCGATACAACAGCATTTAAATTCTTGTATATTTTATAGCACTTTTGTGTTAACATCTTTTTTAAGAAAAAGATTTTGGGAACTAAGGGGTCCTTACAAGCTTGTCTGGTCTTCTGTCTAAAATGAGTGAAGAATCTATCGCTTGGTTTTTGTTCATGTTCCTTGTAACTTTTCCGTTAACTTTCATGACCTCTGTCGTCTGGGTTATTAAGCAGAGGCCTTTTAATTTCCTATTTGGTGGCATCCCAGTTAGCCAGCAACCTTATGCTGTCCATTTTATCTTCTGTTTAACGTATTTCCTGCGTACTACCTGCCTCTGCACTAGAGAATTCGTCAGTGTTGACTACAAGCTCTTGGAGGTGGAATTATCACTATACATTTGTCTTGATTAATTGATTAGTTGCTAATTTTCTTAAATGTGTGTTGAAGCACCCATTGTGTACATTGCAATAGTGATGGGTCCAGCCTTGCTGGAGCACAGGGTTAGTGATGGGCAGAACGCTAAGATACTGTTGGAATGTGGTCCATGACACGGCTATACAGAAACTTCACTCCTAGGCCTCCGTGTGAATTTGGGGGGAGAACTAGATACGTAAGGTGTCCATTTAGGAAGTAAGAGTGGCAGTCTCAGTTTTGAGATTTCATGTTGTATATTTAGACTCTAATTAGGCTACTTTTTCCCTAAAGATTTTAAAAACAGCCTCCAATTAAAAAGTCAAGATTATTCAAGTGAAATATAGTCAATCAAAATTGTACACTGAGGGAGTTAATACACTGAAATCGTTGCCAATATGTTTATAGTGATAAAGTAATAAATTTGGGCACGATGTCCTTTTAGGTGTGGAACAGTGGAATTGAATAAATGATTAGTTAGTTCACCAGTTATTTTTTGAGCCCTTGCTATATATATCAGGCACCTTAGGGGATGTTAGGAATAAAAAATGAATGATACAAAGGTGTGAACTTCAGGGAATGCACAATTTAAGGGGGTTTTTCAAAGTCTAGTTTTATGAGAGAAAAAAATTACCAAAGAGAAAGAAGTCATGTAGTCGTTGGTATGCTTTATATGGATGACTTTAAAACATAGTATTTATGTATATTTTTATTTTCTACCTAAGATGTCAAAACACTTTGAGTTTCTAAATTATATTTGTTTTGCTTGCACTTTGATTTTCTTAGTGTACCTCACTGCTGTTTAACCAAGTGTAGAAATCAACAGACCATTGAGAGCAGTAATTGTCCCACTATTGCTTCATCAAGAATATTTTTTTAAAAGTGATGAATGATTTCATAAATATATCCAGTAAAGCTCCTTGTATTCGTTGCATTCACAGGGGCCTTCTCACCATTAAATCACAGGACTAAAGTTTAAAACATTTACCGTTACTGCTATAGGTAATGAACAGAATAGCTCTGTTCACGTTAAAAGAACTAGACTCTCATCTTAACCTTTTTTGTTTTTACTGAAACTCTTTTGTAGACTTGCAAAATATTTTATTTTAATTTTTTCTAAATGTTTATTTATTCTTGACAGAGAGAGAGAGAAAGAGCATGAGTGGGGGAGGGGCAGAGAGAGAGAGGGAGACCCAGAATCTGAAGCAGGCTCCAGGCTCTGAGCTGTCAGCACAGAGCCCCACGCGGGGCTCGAACTCACAGATCGCAAGACCATGACCTGAGCCGAAGTCGGACGCTCAACTGACTGAGCCACCCAGGCGCCCCTGACTTGCAAAACAGTTTAAAAGAACTATGACAGAGACTGTTATTCTATTTTCAAATGGACAATATTGAAATGCGAACTACTGAGAAAGGATGTTACAAGGTCCTTTTAAGAATTGTGTGTTAACCTAAGAACCTGTGTGGTCGAGAGGGTAGTGAGGACTTGATCAGGCATGTGCCAGGCATCTGTACAGTTTCACTCCAAGGCACTCAGTGGGAAGGGCAAGTCCTCTGAACACACCCGCAAGCACATAGCTGTGAGAGCCCCGAGCCCTGCACTGGAGGTCTGACACCATAAGATCATAGCTCGAGTGACAATACTGTGGTCTCCCATGCATGTGCAGTTCAATTTATGTCATCTGTGTCATCATCTGTCAAGAAGTGATAAATTCAGATGAAGTCCTTTGGCCGAAAAGTTCATTTATGGAATTCATTTATAGTTAGTTTTTGTCCAACTTTCCCCTCCCCCATAATAGTCCCCTGCGATTTTTATTTTTTTTTCTGGACTTCACGTTTACCATTCATCAAGGATTAGGACAGTATTCTGTTATGATTTATGTTTCGTTTGAGAGTCGTGGTAAGAGAAATGATAGTGCCATCAAATAAAATTTAAAAATAACTAAAAAAACCCCACAACAACAAAAATTAAAAATAAACACCGTCTAAGAACTGTTTGTGGGGAGACCATTAATTCTGCATTGCATGTGTTGTGTTTTGGTTTCGCAGGACTTCAGAGCTGAGTTGGGAAGCATGTCACTTTTGTGAATTGTGACTCAGCTAGAGTATAACCTACTTAAAGAGAGTGACTGTCATTTTTGTCATAATTTCTGCCACTGTTGATGTGTCAGTGGTCTTGACATTTACTGGTGCTTTATATATGTTTTTGCATTTGTCTTGTGAAGCTGTATTATTTCCCCCCTTTTTTATAGATAAGGAACTCCAAGAGTAGGAATTTTAATTAATTGTTCTAGGCTATCTGGCTGGTAGAGCCAGCCTTTGAGTCTAGCCTTGACTGTGTTGAGAGCTTGTGGAAGACTTACTTTCCAGTCCACACAATGAAGCTAAGTAAATGCCGGTTTAATAGACAACCAGCAAGTACTGCATGTCTAGGTAAAATAGAACATTCTATTCATCATGAGAGTGGCGTTTTGAGTAAGAGTACTAGTTTGTGTTCAAATTTTTCAATTATAAAAATCTTTAGCATACATTGATGCTGATGGAACATTTATTTTTAATCACACTATTTTAATCACACTATTAATTAAAGTGTTCTTTTTTGTATAAATGAATGGTGAATTATTCAACCACAAAGCTAGCTACCTTTAGTCACCACGGAGTCTTAGGACACATGCTAAAGAGGGGCGAAAGGTTTATATTGTTAGCCTTTATCTGCACTTAACTTATTTAACTGAACACTATAAAAGTTTGCTAAAAGGTTAATCCGAGGTCATTTCAATTTGTCTTTGCTTACTGGCCTGGTGGAAATCACTGTTCCTAAAGGAATAGTGACTCTGAGGGTTAATGTCATAAGACTCTGAGGGTAACGTTTGCAGCCTTGCCAATCCTCAGTGAGAATGTAATGTGTGTGTATGTGTATATATATATATATACATATATATATATACACATACACACACGTATACAACGAAATAAATATGGGGATACAGAAAAATTTAAACATTGAAATAATGTATTTAGGTAATAGTAGGTTTATAAAAGGTATTTGTATTATATTTATATCTGCCATTGAGTTTACATTTATATTTGCTAATGGGTTGCTTTATCAATGTTTACATGCAGCCTTATTTAATTTATTAAGTTTTTTTGTTTGTTTTTTGTTTTGTTGTTGTTTTTACATTAGCCTTTTGGTCAACACATGTATTGAGCATCTATTGACTCCTGCGTCACATGGGCTGGGCGATCTCGCTCCTGTTTCAAAGAGATCTCAGTTTAGTGACAAAGACAGGGAAATAAACCAACAAAAGTGGATTCACGGGCTTTGGTAGGATGAGAAGGAACGAGCCTTAACCCTCAGTTGAGTTGAGAATATATGCAGTGGTGGGGGCAAGGGGACTGCTTGGGGAAGACTTTTCAGACAAGCTGAGACTTTCCCCAGCCCTGGAAGGTCAAGAGGAATGAGGTAGGTGGCAGAGGGCATTCCAAACAGAGGCAGCAGCACGTGCCAAATGCTGAAGCAGTGCTGCCTGAGATTAGGACGTACATGGTAATTTGGCTCAATTGGAGTGATGGGTGCAGGGGGCGGGTCGTCACTTTCAGACCAGCAGAACCTCAGGCCTCCGGGAAGAACACACCGTTCTTTGCACCGTTCTTTGCACCGTTCAAACCCTCTGCCGTCCTGGCCTTTCCACTCTCTGGGTGAGCACACAGGCTCCTCCTCTTTCTTTGTAATTAGGTTCCCGGCAGCTTGTGTTTGTGCTACTCCATGGGTCACTACTTGTAACGGACACCACCCCCCCCCCCTTCCTGTATGCTTCAGTCACCTCACGTGACACGTGTAGCTTTCAGACCAGTGCTCAGGGCCATCCTTGTAATCCCGGGAACTCACAAAACAGAGAGCACTCAGCATGTATTAACTCAGACATCCTGCTTGGGTAAAAATAAGTAAATAAATAAAAATAATAGTCAGTGAATCTATCAAATAGCTAGAAAACCTACCCACCTACTCCCACGCACCATATACGTTTTCACCTGATACACTAATACTTGGACCATTCAACATTTTAAAAATAGCTATATATATATATATATATATATATATATATATATACAGCTTTATTAGACCTTTATAATGAAGCTTGCAGGGCTACTGTTTAGATATACATATAAGCTAAATTATATGCAGAGAAAGCCAGTTGGCTGTTGTTGAAAGTTGGGCATACTCTAAGAGTGAAGAAAAACAATATCTCTGAGCTTCAGATCTCCTTTAAGTTATGAAGTTCACCATATTCAGCGGGTCCACTTATGTTCTGTGGAGTTGCGTGACCTGGGTCTATGTTGGCCTCAGTTTATGCCGATGAATTAAAGATTCAGGTTTTTACATGTGAACTCCAACGTACAACATTGGCATACTAGTCTTCTGGACAGGTGATGATGAATGTTATGGGCAGGATGGCCATTAAGAAGAGCATTGACTTTGAAAGTTATATACGTTAGCCTCCCAGTTTTAACACCTGAGTAGGTTACTTAACTCTTCTAAGCCTAAGTATTCTTGAATATTCAGTGGCGATAATACCTGTTCTTTCTTGATAACCCTGGGACACTATGAGCATGAGATGATATATACCTATGTGTGTCTTGGAAAGTATAAAATGCTGTATAAATTAGATTGGATGTGAAGGTCAGATGCTTAGGGAAACTACAGATCTGTATTTGATATTCTGTAGTCACGACTGGGTATTTGAGTAGATGAAAAGGTGAGGACAAAATAATTAGCATGAACACAGCTAAGAAATCATGGCTGATGGGAGGGGAGCCCTCTGTCTGGGCAAGCAAACTAGATTTTTGAAGATAATAGCTTTGAACGAAAAATGAGAGGTTTGCTATCATCCACAATAACAAGTGTCTGAATTGTTCATCACACAGTAGTAGACACACAATGTGTTTGTTCTTCCAGAGTTCTGAGGGCAGCTCACAAAGGAATCATTACACACCATGTAGTTCAACATTGGACAACCCCCAAAAGAGTGAATACCTCAAAGCATTTAACAGACTGACTTTGAAGAAACTTGTTTATTTTTTCAAGCATGTAGTTCTTGGGTGAACAGTTTTCCTCTCTAATTATCTGAGTTGTATGTACCCCCTTTCTCCCAACTTATTGTGAATACTTCATGTAGGTAGCCACTGAAGGCTTGCACATAAATTGGAAAAAGATGCATAATTGTCCAGTAATAAATATATGGCGTTGTGGGGGGATGACACTGGAGGAAAATGAATGAAATACTAGGAAAGACTGATGTGGCATGCAAACAAAACAAAAGAAAAAAGATGAAGCAAGATTGAGGTTTTTAAGAGGAAACTGAAGGAACAGGTAAAGGAAATCAACAAGAAAGTTACTTGGAATCAACAGGAAAGGGACTTCTGAGGAAAGATTTCTGGGTGTAGACCAAGAAGCAAAAGCATCATGTGATGGGGGGTACTCTTTAGGGAATATTTTTATTTCAAACTTAATTTTATATCCCAACTTATAAGGAGAAAAGATCTTCTTTCCTTAAGGGCTCTCTTGAACTAAATTAGAGTATAAATAGTTAGATGGTCTAAACATGTATACAAAGCTGAGTTCTGTTTGTTTGTTTATATATTTATTTATTTAAGAAAAAAATTAAGTGGACTACATGCCCAGTGTGAGGCTTGAACTCATGACCCCAAAATCAAGAGTTGCATGCTCTATGAAATGAGCCGACCAGGTGTCCCTAAGAGTTGAATTCTGAAACGGTATTCGTGTAGCGGCCAATTGTCTAATCGCAAGCTTATGACCTACCACAGTATTGTTTTTTTGTGTTTGTTCGTTCGTTTGTTTGTTTGTTTTTATTCTCTAAACATCAGAATGAAGACTAAGTTTCTGTTAAAGTTGTAATGAAGGAGGTAATAAATATGCAAGTCGGGGCGGGGGTACAGCAGGGATGTATGTTCATTATACCTCTCCCGTGGTGAAAACAAGTAGTGCTTTTGGCCAAACTGGGGGCCTCTCTATGGTCCCTCCATGGTTTGACATGCATTTAAACTATTGTAACCTCTTAAGGCTGATTAATCTGTAATACCCGTATACATTATAACCATGTTTGAATTTCCTGTTGATATTTACCAAAAAGAGATTTAAGAGGGAGTATTGTTTAGAAGAGAGGTTCCTGTTGGAAAGCTTATTGAGCTATTACAGGCGTGGGTTGTCAGGTTTCTGCTTTTCCTCTGCTAGTTTAATCTTGAATGCTCATTTGTCTCTTCTCCCGCTGTTATCACCATGGACTCTTAAAGTTTCTTTAACAATTGATTTATTCTTTTTTGTCTTTTGAAGAATGTCATTACTTCTGTGACATTGTCAGTTAACCCATTACTAAGAAAGAGTTAAAATAAAATATGTGACTTCAGACAGAGTATTAATGCTCACGTTTATGGATGACGTACATCGCCTGTTGGGAAAAAGAAATAAGAAGCTCACAAATGGAGAATGATCCAGTATTATTGAAATGAATAGCTCAGTATGTTCTCTGTGTTACTTGTTATTAAATAGCAGAGCTAGAGGAAGTCTTCCTGTCAAGGTAACAGACTTTTAAGTAAACAATTGGCACATAGGCATGCCTAAATCAGATTTTCACACCTACACTAAACAATGATGCTGCTAAATGTTTATGGTGGTCCTCTTCCTCACATTTTATGAATATGTGATCTAATGGATGTTTGGATAGAGAAATAAGTTTTTTAAGAGTAGGTCATATGGCTTTGTATTAGGATGAATATTATGTGTATATACCTACAAAAATTCTTACGGAGCATCATCACTTAGGATACTTCTAGCTGCCGATGCTAGAAGACTCAATTGATGGCTTAATTATTAAATTTATTGTCTCATGTAAAGAGCAGTCTAGAGTTAGGGTATCTTCAGGCTTCCTTGATTCAAGGGCTCAGTGACATCGTCACCAGGGTTTTAAAATCTTTTTTGCCTATCATCATTAGCCTGTAGACTTTAGTTAGACCTTAGGCTTGTCCCAGCATCACCTCCCCACATAGCCGGGTGCAGGACACAGGAAAGGGAAGCTTCTCCACGACTGTGTCTTATTGCAGTTTCCACTTCATTGGCCAGAATTGGGTCTCATTACTCTGCCTAGAAAAGTGGCTAGCCAACTAGCAATGGGACCACCGTTAATTGTATTAGTTCATTTGTGATTTCACCGCTGGGCTGGGGAAGTGTTCAGCCTCTGCTGAAGGACCTGGTCACTTTGGGGAGGAAGAATAAAATAAAGATTCTGTTAACAGAGTATAGTGAGTGTAGGATGGCAGTTGGGTTATTAACAGAGTTGTATCTGCCAAATATCAATTCACGAGATTTTATAACATTGCTAAATAAGAAAAACTACCTTATTTTTTAACACAGAATGTAAAAAAAAAAAAAAAAAAAAAAGGATCTGAGTAAAACCGGAAGTCTTGTAAGAACAGTCATTAAGGATGAATGAAATAGCAGTTAAGCTTTTGGTCTCCTAAGAACAGTCATTGCAAGATAGTTTGGCATTTTATGACAGACAAGTGAAGTGTCTAAAAAACCGTACCCCCCAAATATTCTTGCATCTATCGTTATGATGTAGATGTTTTATCTTATTGATAGTTTTGTCAATAGTTTTCTGTAGGAGACTTTGCTATAAGTTACTCTTGATTGATTGATCTTATGTAACCTCCTCCTGCTTCTTATCCCCATCGAAGTGTCTCTTTCCTCTCCATCCGCCACCTCCAAGTCTCATTTCCTGCCAAACCTGCCGTAGCTTGGCTTTTGCGGTACAAAATTTTAATAATTTAACAAGCATTCTAGGTGATAATTATCAACCCAGGAGTTGTGAACTGTAACGCAAGATTAAATCTGTTAGTTCAAGTGTGCTAGGTTACCTAAGAGGAATTTCCAAAATTATTTTGTTATATGGGAAGTTGAACATAAGAAATATAGAGGTCTAAATCTTATTACACAAAATGAAGTGGCAGCAATTTGACACTAGAGGATGATGTTTGTATTTTTATATGCTATCCGTATTTCAATTGTTAGAGTTAAATTTTTTTTAATGTTTATATATTTGGGGGAGACAGAGAGACAGCATGTGTCGGGGAGGGGCAGAGAGAGAGAAAGACAGAATCTGAAGCAGGCTCCAGGCTCCGAGCTGTCAGCACAGAGCCCAACTCAGGGCTCGAACCCACAAAGCGCGGGATCGTGACCTGGGCCGAAGTTGCATGCTCAACTAACTGAGCCACCCAGGCGCCCCTGGAAAGCTTCTTTGCTGAGAGGTTTGCCTTCGCCAATCCTGAACTCCCAGCAAGTTGAGGCCTACAGATCCCATCATTCTTGTCTAAGAAATCATTGATAAGATTCTACATTTGTAGAATCTGTTAGGTGATTTAGTGTGTTTTATGACACCAAGGTAATAATTTTGTGCAAGTACATATGTAAAATCACTTTCACATAAAGTATTTGCTGCAGAGAATTTAGGTTCCCTCTTTGCTAAGCCTTGGCATGCCTGCATTTGAGGTTTGGATCAGATAAGCATCTCTTTAGCCTCTAACATGAAAGTGCTTGTCAAACTCCGCACAGGTTTTCAGAGTTAAATCTGTGGGTTCTTTTTCATCTTTTGAGAGCATTGGAACTTTTAAAGTAATCTAAAGCAGACATTATGTTGCTTAGACAGAAGAAAACCATCTGTCATAGTTGTTTTCTAAATACAAACACAAACTTACACTCCGTAGATGACAGATGTCTGGTATGAAAAATTATATCCATAAAAATATATGTATATATTTAAATCAGCTGCAGAAACAAATATTTAGGCCCAATGAAAATAATAGCATAGTGCATTTATATATTCCTAACTATATATGAACTTCAAATAATTATTACAGTCTTTGATTTCATGACCTATTCTTATTACATGGAAAAGGGGAAAAAATAAGTATGAAATTTTCAAACTTCACAAATGTTAAAGACACATTATTTTAGCTGATTTTATCTAATTAATATGAAGTGAGTAAATGTGACATTGTCATGGAATCTATATTGGAATGTAAAAAAACCCAACATGAGAACTAGGGATTATTCACTAAACTCTGAGACTAATTCATTTGTGGTTGTTTATAGAGATAAAAGTTTTGATCTGTATTTCTTTATGGATGCCAAGACTGAATATTGACTAGAGCCAAGAACTTAAAACTTGCAAGAATGGGTGACTCAGTCGGTTGAGTGTCCGACTTTCGGCTCGGGTCATGATCTCATGGTTCGTGGGTTCAAGCCCCACGTCGGGGTCTGTGCTGACAGCTCAGAGCCTGGAGCCTGCTTCAAATTCTGTGTCTCTCCCTCTCTCCACCCCTCCCCCACTCATGCTGTCTCTCTCTCTCTCTCCCTCTCAAATGTAACATTAAAAAAAATTTTAAGTTGAAAGAATGGGACTAAAAATGAAAAAAAACCCACAAAAATTAAACAACTACCTATGCAAGTAATAACTCTAAGTTATTGTATAAAATAAAAATTAGAAAAAGAAATTAAAGGGCAAAAGTGAGGAATTTACCAGCATAATGATTGGCTGTATCAGTTACTTTATCTTATGGAAATAAAAATTAAGTCTGAAATAGACTGGATGCCATGTTACAATATGTTTATCATTGTTGAAAAAGAGGATTGAAACTTGATCCATTGTGGAATAGACTCAAATATTCATTAATCTGTTTATTTCATAAAATGCTTTCCACCTAACTAGTTTCCTAATGTGTATGTGGTATGGGTGTACTTGGATATTAACAAATTGAATTTCATGTGTTTTTAATTAAATGTTAAAATTTCTTTTTTCATGGTTGTAAATAATTACCACGTCAGTGAACAGATATTTAAATGGAAACGTTGAGAAGGTATTTATGTGGACAAATAAAAAGAGAAGCCAATTGAAATTTCTGATTACTTTTATTTCTGTAATCTTTTATGTAGAAAGTATTGAAGAGGCAATATATCTGGTGGTTATTTTACTTTTTTAAATACAGACCCTCCTTTCACTGGTTATAGTTAGTTTTGTTATTGACTATTTAAAGTATTACATGTTAGAAAGAGAAATGGCCGGAAACTCTTCTCTGTGTCAGATTTACCTCTAGTGTGGTGAAATCTAACTGCCCTCCCAGGCTAGGTTCTGTGTGATCTGTTAGCAGCAGGATACTTCAGGAAAAAGGCACATTCTTCATTACCAGTCCACGGAGTTTCTGCATGAGGACTTAGAAACCAGAGAAGGTCTTTCCCACAAACCTAGACTAGTGCCTAGATATGGGGTCTGTTTCTTGTCTCTTTTACCTTGGGATCAGCCATGAACTCCGCCTTACGGATTATCATTATAGCTGAGCAAGAAGGAAGTCCGATGAGAAGATAGGAAGTGCCTTTCACAGATGAAAGCTACCCTTGCAGTGTTTGCCTTCCCACAGGTTTCCTCTTGATCTTGTTTAGTTTTCCTTCTCAGAAGCAATCTCCAGGTAGGATATGACCTTAAAGAAGGGAAGGGATCTTTAGGGACTCACAGAAGAATACATGCCTTTAATCTTCGGCTGAAAATCAGGGTGGATTAATTCTAAATGGCCTGTGGAGATGGAGATCCTTCACTTCCCCTCAGGATTAGAGTGGGTACTATTTGCCAAAGGTGACCCTTACCTTGTGAGTGTGCTAAGACTCAGGTCCAATGCTTATAGCAAGGGGTGAAGGCCAGTTAAGAAGTGGCACAGAATTTTTACTTTGCACATTACTGGAGGCTTTGAAGGAACTAAATTTATTTCAGGAAAGGAAAAATAATGTGTTATTATTGAAAATCAAAACAGTGAAAATCTGCATGTTCTATCTAGTAGCTAGAAAATGCACATGAGTCATGTTTTAGAATATTGGAATTTCTGGTAAAATACCCCATTGTTTGTATAAAGCTTCAACAGAGATCTGATAAGCAGCTGTGTTCTTTTTTATTAATGTAATATATTTGCTAGTGACACCCTGTTGTTTTATTTTTCATGCTTTTGAAGTATTCATTTTTGTTACCTTTGTCACTGTTAGGGAGATTCAAGAAAGTAAGCAACTTAACAGAGGCAACAAGGAATTGGAATCTAAAACACTTTGCTTTTCCCAACCTGGCTTTGCTAGAAAGGATTGGGGGACTGATTTCGTGTCTTGGTAGATCATTTGTTTATTTATAGATGTAAAAGTAGTTTTTCAAAATGCCTTGTGGAGATAACAAAAATTACTAGTTACTCTTATCAACCAGCAAGGACAAACCTTTCCTTATTGTGATATCCAAAGAGAGAATGATTTAAGGATTTAATTTTGTTGCGGTTTTCAAAGTAAAACTTTCAGGGCTCGTCAAGACTTTTCGGTGTAGAGCAGTAAGGAAGCCTCCAAAAGGAAGAAGAATGGGAAATTAGGGAACTAGTTTTTAAGCAGATACTGTACATAGGTCACCCTATAAGGAAGCTGATATTATCCACATTTACGGATGAATTATCTGGGGCACAGGAATGTAAATTAGTCATGATCACATAACTAGCACATGGTTGGGAAGGTTCAAAATCAGACATATTTCAATCATTTAGGACCTATAAGGTGTCAAGTTCTTTGTTAATCTTTGGAAATGCAAAGATTAATTAGACATAGGAATGCTTGAATAGGAATCCCTTCGAGTGGTAAAGTGAAGTGTTCTCTAATTCTAAAGTTGTAGCTCTGTTTGTTTACTAGAGAATAGTGCTGCAGGTGGCAAGTGCAGACTGTATCAAGACTGTTTCAGCGGGAGTGGGAGCAAGAAAACCTTTGAATACTAGACCAGTGATTTTGTGTTCCTTCATTCTGCACTGGGAAGCCATAAATGTTTTTGAGCAAAGGAATTACATAATCTCAACCAATTTTGCCAATTACAATATTTAAAATCATTCTCGTGTTGAATTTTATTGGCAATAAAATTCAGTTTGCCATATTCCAGTTGTATCTTACTTTTCTCAATCATATCATGACCCCTAGGCACAAAATGATTGGATTAGGCTGGACTTGACAGCCCCTTGCTCATATCCCCCCTCAGTGAATCTCGATTTTGCCTCCTCTCCTTTCACAGATAGCCATTTATCTATCCTACCCATCCATCCACTTACTAACTTCACAAATACTTATTAAGTGATTTCCACATGCAAGGTCCTGTGGTAAGCCCTGGAGTATGATGGTGAATAAGGTAAACTTAGTCCTGTACCTAGGGAATTTACCTTCTAATTGGGTAGGCAAAAAGCAGACAATGAATTAGTTTAATTGTGTTTATTATATGTGCTATGGAAGACATGTATAGGATGTTGGGAGAACATATTACAGGGCATCCTCTCCTAACATGGTAAGTGAGAGAAAGACATCATGAGCAAATGACATTTGTACTGAGATATAAAGGGTGAACAGAATTAAGCCAAAAAAAAAAAAAAGGATATAGATTATGGTATTGAGATTGGTTGGAGATACCAAAAAGGATGATCTTAGAAGAGGAAGCCACATATTCTGTTTTATTCCACTTTTACCTCTTCTGAATTTTTTAGCACTTTAGTGTTTGTACCAGACATTTGGATTTTATTGAATAAAAATATAGTGTATTGTGCTTTGCCTTATTATTTCATGAGTGTACATTCCTAGAATATTGGAATTTGTCTTTTAACAGCCACAGTGCCTTGAATAGTGCTTTACATATATTATTTGTTCAATTGATAACCTGATATAAGAATAGTTTTCGCAAATTTGTGGGACAGAATTAAGAAGGAAGACAAATTTTTATAAAAATAACCTGTACAGGGGCGCCTGGGTGGCTCAGTCGGTTAAGCGTCTGACTTCAGCTCAGGTCACGATCTCGCGGTCCGTGAGTTCGAGCCCCGCGCCGGGCTCTGGGCTGATGGCTCAGAGCCTGGAGCCTGCTTCCGATTCTGTGTCTCCCTCTCTCTCTGCCCCTCCCCAGTTCATGCTCTGTCTCTCTCTGTCCCAAAAATAAATAAACGTTAAAAAAAATAAAAATAACCTGAACAAGCATCACTTATCTCATTATAATTTCAAAATCTACCCAGAATAATTTAGTTCCGGTCATTTGAAGGTGCCCCTTCAAATTGTCATCAGTAATTTTTAGATTAAAAGAGAACAGCGTTGAAAATGAAATTATGTCTTGCTTACCTAGAAAGCTATATCATTATTAGGTGATACTGAAGTTATTAATTTGAGATGTTTAGATAAATGGACTACGCTGTTTTAGATTACATATTGTTTTTGATTGTTGAAAAGCAGAGTATAGATATATTGATTTTTGTTAATTGAACGTCTGTTTCTTAGCTTCTATCTTATGAGAGGGAAGGGTTGTGCTTAGGAACTATGCTGCCATTTTTTGTTTTGAGGGTATTTTAGTAAATGAAAAGAAAGTATTAACAATGAGAAAAACTCCAAAGTTTCACAGTTTTAGTAAAGATGCTTTTAGCATAATATGAAAAATAACCTATATTTTGAAGCATTCACTGCTATAAAATTCTTGCCAGAAATCCTATATTATGAAGAAGGGACTGATGTTATAATTTCATATTTAAAAAAGAATTAAGCAGAGGAATAAGAAACCCTGGTAACTAAGATTCTTTGCAATATGCACAGTGACTAAAGTTTTTATAGACCTCCTCAACCTTTTCCCTCTTACTGTGGTATGTAAATCGTGCCTCCTCAGAGTCTTGTGTAATTTTCTGTGATTCAGTTTTCTCATCTATCAGGTGGGGGATTAAATGGTCCCAGTTCAAAGCTGTGTTGAGAAGAGTAGAAAGAATAAGTTATCTGACATTTACTTTGGGATTCCCCCCCCCATATTTTTATGATTTAAAGTCATTTGTGATTTTAAATGATTAGGAATAGAGTTTCTTTTATTAAGTGCAATGGACACAGGGACACTTCATCTACTTATTCAGGTCATTGCTTTGTTTGTGTTTTTCTTCTAGCACAACAAAATATTTGTGTTTGATTCTGTTTCTGTTCCAACAGATGCTTCCTCTGGAGCATCTGTCATTCTTAGGTTGAATCTCCATTCTTTGTGTTCTCTGTTAACTTTTCCCACATCTCAGGGTTAATGGACCCTCGGCATTTCATTTGTAATATTAAACAGTTTTCAAATTCTTTCTTAAAGTTTTCTGTGCTAAGTCACTTTTGAGATACATTTTCTCTTCTGATTTGTCAGGATATTACCTTTGGCTTGTGTGTGTGTGTGTGTGTGTGTGTGTGTGTGTGTGTGTATATATATACTTTTTTTTTTTTTAAGTCTCCATTTACCTTGTTTGAATGAAGAGACATCTGGTGAGTCCTGGGGTCACTAACAGATAGAATGTGTGGACTTCCTTTTAATGGCTCATCATCCACTCGAATGATGGTCATATTCTCTCATCGGTTCTCAAACGAGAGGGAAGGTTGATATGCTTAGACCCAGAACTTTCCAGTGAGGTGAGGGATCTTCATTGCTCACATTCTGTTTTTCTGATGAAAAGGAGGACATTATGAACGTCTATAAATCCCGCTATGTGCAGGTAACGGGGGTATTCTTGAAGGTACCCTGACCTTAACAGTCACCTCCACTGCATTTTGAATACCTGCCATCTCTCCTTTCTACTCGCACTCATACATTGTTTTCGTTTTGCTTTCTAATCATTGCACTATCTGAACGGTCATACATATTAAAAGGCTATGTATACACATAAAATGTTTCTGGGCATTTCAAAAATAAGTCATAAAATAGAGGAATGTTTATTTAGTCTGGCATAAATTCAGTGTTTTTGGCTAAGAGACAGGTGAAAGGGAAGAGGCAGGATCTTTCTTCTTCCCCTTTTTTTATTCCAGATGGATTGCCCTTTTTTGTTTCTTAAGCTAAATCGTAGCTAAGCTGCTGATTTACTTTTCATTTCACCTGCTTTGACCATATCATTTTGTGGAAATTCTCCCCAGATTGTGTAAGATCTGTTTTGTTAGGCATAGTTTTCAGTTGTATTTCAGTTTTTTTCTTTTCCAGGATTAATCTCAGAAGCCACTTTAAGGTCATTCTTATGTTTGAGTTTTCAAAGCTGTATATTTAATACATATTTTAAATATTCAAATAAATATTGATACACAGCCTATGGTTCTATAATATTTTACTTAAATTTTTTTAATGTTTATTTTTGAGGGAGGGAGGAAGGGAGAGAGAGAGAGAGAGAGAGAGAGAGAGAACTTGCGGGGGAGGGGCAGAGAGAGAGGGAGATGCAGAATCTGAAGGAGGCTCCAGGCTCTGAGCTGTCAGCACAGAGCCCGACGCAGGACTTGAACTTGAACTCACGAACCACGAGATCATGACCTGAGCTGAAGTCGGATGCTTAACCAACTGAGCTACCCAAGCTCCCTTATAATATTTTACTTTTTAAATTATTTGAAGATGACAGTCTTTATGGTATATATTAATATTTCTTTACTTGTTATAGTTATGACTATTTATTTATTTTATTTATTTTAAAATATTATTATTATATTTA